>NW_027141266.1:1422500-1722500 GCF_036365525.1 Heterodontus francisci | reverse complement strand
TTAATCTGTGTTCTCTGTCAGTGTGTTAATATTACTGAGGACAGTGGGGGTGTTTTACAATTCACAGGGTGTATCTGACTGTGGGTCATGATATACACAGTGTGTCAGTGAGTGTGTTAATATTAATCTGTGTTCTCTGTCAGTGTGTTAATATTACTGAGGACAGTGGGGGTGATTTACACTTCACAGGGTGTATCTGACTGTAGGTCATGATGTACACAGTGTGTCAGTGAGTGTGTTAATATTAATCTGTGTTCTCTGTCAGTGTGTTAATATTACTGAGGACAGTGGGGGTGTTTTACACTTCACAGGGTGTATCTGACTATGGGTCATGATATACACAGTGTGTCAGTGAGTGTGTTAATATTAATCTGTGTTCTCTGTCAGTGTGTTAATATTACTGAGGACAGTGGGGGTGTTTTACACTTCATAGGGTGTATCTGACTGTGGGTCATGATATACACAGTGTGTCAGTGAGTGTGTTAATATTAATCTGTGTTCTCTGTCAGTGTGTTAATATTACTGAGGACAGTGGGGGTGTTTTACACTTCACAGGGTGTATCTGACTGTGGGTCATGATATACACACTGTGTCAGTGAGTGTGTTAATATTAATCTGTGTTCTCTGTCAGTGTGTTAATATTACTGAGGACAGTGGGGGTGTTTTACCCTTCACAGGGTGTATCTGACTGTGGGTCATGATATACACAGTGTGTCAGTGAGTGTGTTAATATTAATCTGTGTTCTCTGTCAGTGTGTTAATATTACTGAGGACAGTGGGGGTGTTTTACACTTCACAGGGTGTATCTGACTGTGGGTCATGATATACACAGTGTGTCAGTGAGTGTGTTAATATTAATCTGTGTTCTCTGTCAGTGTGTTAATATTGCTGAGGACAGTGGGGGTGTTTTACACTTCACAGGGTGTATCTGACTGTGGGTCATGATATACACAGTGTGTCAGTGAGTGTGTTAATATTAATCTGTGTTCTCTGTCAGTGTGTTAATATTCCTGAGGACAGTGGGGGTGTTTTACACTTCACTGGGTGTATCTGACTGTGGGTCATGATATACACAGTGTGTCAGTGAGTGTGTTAACATTAATCTGTGTTCTCTGTCATTGTGTTAATATTACTGAGGACAGTGGGGATGTTTTACACTTCACAGGGTGTATCTGACTGTGGGTCATGATGTACACAGTGTGTCAGTGAGTGTGTTAATATTAATCTTTGTTCACTGTCAGTGTGTTATTATTACTGAGGACAGTGGGGGTGTTTTACACTTCACAGGGTTTATCTGACTGTGGGTCATGATATACACAGTGTGTCAGTGAGTGTGTTAATATTAATCTGTGTTCTCTGTCAGTGTGTTAATATTCCTGAGGACAGTGGGGGTGTTTTACACTTCACCGGGTGTATCTGACTGTGGGTCATGATATACACCGTGTGTCAGTGAGTGTGTTAATATTAATCTGTGTTCTCTGTCAGTGTGTTAATATTACTGAGGACAGTGGGGGTGTTTTACACTTCACAGGGTGTATCTGACTGTGGGTCATGATATACACAGTGTGTCAGTGAGTGTGTTAATATTAATCTGTGTACTCTGTCAGTGTGTTAATATTCCTGAGGACAGTGGGGGTGTTTTACACTTCACAGGGTTTATCTGACTGTGGGTCATGATATACACAGTGTGTCAGTGAATGTGTTAATATTAATCTGTGTTCTCTGTCAGTGTGTTAATATTCCTGAGGACAGTGGGGGTGTTTTACACTTCACAGGGTGTATCTGACTGTGGGTCATGATCTACACAGTGTGTCAGTGAGTGTGTTAATATTAATCTGTGTTCTCTGTCAGTGTGTTAATATTCCTGAGGACAGTGGGGGTGTTTTACACTTCACAGGGTGTATCTGACTGTGGGTCATGATATACACAGTGTGTCAGTGAGTGTGTTAATATTAATCTGTGTTCTCTGTCAGTGTGTTAATATTACTGAGGACAGTGGGGGTGTTTTACAATTCACAGGGTGTATCTGACTGTGGGTCATGATATACACAGTGTGTCAGTGAGTGTGTTAATATTAATCTGTGTTCTCTGTCAGTGTGTTTATATTACTGAGGACAGTGGGGGTGATTTACACTTCACAGGGTGTATCTGACTGTAGGTCATGATGTACACAGTGTGTCAGTGAGTGTGTTAATATTAATCTGTGTTCTCTGTCAGTGTGTTAATATTACTGAGGACAGTGGGGGTGTTTTACACTTCACAGGGTGTATCTGACTATGGGTCATGATATACACAGTGTGTCAGTGAGTGTGTTAATATTAATCTGTGTTCTCTGTCAGTGTGTTAATATTACTGAGGACAGTGGGGGTGTTTTACACTTCATAGGGTGTATCTGACTGTGGGTCATGATATACACAGTGTGTCAGTGAGTGTGTTAATATTAATCTGTGTTCTCTGTCAGTGTGTTAATATTACTGAGGACAGTGGGGGTGTTTTACACTTCACAGGGTGTATCTGACTGTGGGTCATGATATACACACTGTGTCAGTGAGTGTGTTAATATTAATCTGTGTTCTCTGTCAGTGTGTTAATATTACTGAGGACAGTGGGGGTGTTTTACCCTTCACAGGGTGTATCTGACTGTGGGTCATGATATACACAGTGTGTCAGTGAGTGTGTTAATATTAATCTGTGTTCTCTGTCAGTGTGTTAATATTCCTGAGGACAGTGGGGGTGTTTTACACTTCACAGGGTGTATCTGACTGTGGGTCATGATATACACAGTGTGTCAGTGAGTGTGTTAATATTAATCTGTGTTCTCTGTCAGTGTGTTAATATTTCTGAGGACAGTGGGGATGTTTTACACTTCACAGGCAGTATCTGGCTGTGGGTCATGATATACACAGTGTGTCAGTGAGTGTGTTAATATTAATATGTGTTCTCTGTCAGTGTGTTAATATTACTGAGGACAGTGGGGGTGTTTTACACTTCACAGGGTGTATCTGACTGTGGGTCATGATGTACACAGTGTGTCAGTGAGTGTGTTAATATTAATCTGTGTTCTCTGTCAGTGTGTTAATATTACTGAGGACAGTGGGGGTGTTTTACACTTCACAGGGTGTTTCTGACTGAGGGTCATGATGTACACAGTGTGTCAGTGAGTGTGTTAATATTAATCTGTGTTCTCTGTCAGTGTGTTAATATTACTGAGGACATTGGGGGTGTTTTACACTTCACAGGGTGTATCTGACTGTGGGTCATGATATACACAGTGTGTCAGTGAGAGTGTTAATATTAATCTGTGTTCTCTGTCAGTGTGTTAATATTACTGAGGACAGTGGGGGTGTTTTACACTTCACAGGGTGTATCTGACTGTGGCTCATGATATACACAGTGTGTCAGTGAGAGTGTTAATATTAATCTGTGTTCTCTGTCAGTGTGTTAATATTACTGAGGACAGTGGGGGTGTTTTACACTTCACAGGGTGTATCTGACTGTGGGTCATGATATACACAGTGTGTCAGTGAGTGTGTTAATATTAATCTGTGTTCTCTGTCAGTGTGTTAATATTACTGAGGACAGTGGGGGTGTTTTACACTTCACAGGGTGTATCTGACTGTGGGTCATGATATACACAGTGTGTCAGTGAGTGTGTTAATATTAATCTGTGTTCTCTGTCAGTGTGTTAATATTGCTGAGGACAGTGGGGGTGTTTTACACTTCACAGGGTGTATCTGACTGTGGGTCATGATATACACAGTGTGTCAGTGAGTGTGTTAATATTAATCTGTGTTCTCTGTCACTGTGTTAATATTCCTGAGGACAGTGGGGGTGTTTTACACTTCACTGGGTGTATCTGACTGTGGGTCATGATATACACAGTGTGTCAGTGAGTGTGTTAATATTAATCTGTGTTCTCTGTCAGTGTGTTAATATTACTGAGGACAGTGGGGATGTTTTACACTTCACAGGGTGTATCTGACTGTGGGTCATGATGTACACAGTGTGTCAGTGAGTGTGTTAATATTAATCTTTGTTCACTGTCAGTGTGTTATTATTACTGAGGACAGTGGGGGTGTTTTACACTTCACAGGGTTTATCTGACTGTGGGTCATGATATACACAGTGTGTCAGTGAGTGTGTTAATATTAATCTGTGTTCTCTGTCAGTGTGTTAATATTCCTGAGGACAGTGGGGGTGTTTTACACTTCACCGGGTGTATCTGACTGTGGGTCATGATATACACAGTGTGTCAGTGAGTGTGTTAATATTAATCTGTGTTCTCTGTCAGTGTGTTAATATTCCTGAGGACAGTGGGGGTGTTTTACACTTCACAGGGTGTATCTGACTGTGGGTCATGATGTACACAGTGTGTCAGTGAGTGTGTTAATATTAATCTGTGTACTCTGTCAGTGTGTTAATATTCCTGAGGACAGTGGGGGTGTTTTACACTTCACAGGGTTTATCTGACTGTGGGTCATGATATACACAGTGTGTCAGTGAATGTGTTAATATTAATCTGTGTTCTCTGTCAGTGTGTTAATATTCCTGAGGACAGTGGGGGTGTTTTACACTTCACAGGGTGTATCTGACTGAGGGTCATGATCTACACAGTGTGTCAGTGAGTGTGTTAATATTAATCTGTGTTCTCTGTCAGTGTGTTAATATTCCTGAGGACAGTGGGGGTGTTTTACACTTCACAGGGTGTATCTGACTGTGGGTCATGATATACACAGTGTGTCAGTGAGTGTGTTAATATTAAACTGTGTTCTCTGTCAGTGTGTTAATATTACTGAGGACAGTGGGGGTGTTTTACAATTCACAGGGTGTATCTGACTGTGGGTCATGATATACACAGTGTGTCAGTGAGTGTGTTAATATTAATCTGTGTTCTCTGTCAGTGTGTTAATATTACTGAGGACAGTGGGGGTGATTTACACTTCACAGGGTGTATCTGACTGTAGGTCATGATGTACACAGTGTGTCAGTGAGTGTGTTAATATTAATCTGTGTTCTCTGTCAGTGTGTTAATATTACTGAGGACAGTGGGGGTGTTTTACACTTCACAGGGTGTATCTGACTATGGGTCATGATATACACAGTGTGTCAGTGAGTGTGTTAATATTAATCTGTGTTCTCTGTCAGTGTGTTAATATTACTGAGGACAGTGGGGGTGTTTTACACTTCATAGGGTGTATCTGACTGTGGGTCATGATATACACAGTGTGTCAGTGAGTGTGTTAATATTAATCTGTGTTCTCTGTCAGTGTGTTAATATTACTGAGGACAGTGGGGGTGTTTTACACTTCACAGGGTGTATCTGACTGTGGGTCATGATATACACAGTGTGTCAGTGAGTGTGTTAATATTAATCTGTGTTCTCTGTCAGTGTGTTAATATTACTGAGGACAGTGGGGGTGTTTTACCCTTCACAGGGTGTATCTGACTGTGGGTCACGATATACACAGTGTGTCAGTGAGTGTGTTAATATTAATCTGTGTTCTCTGTCAGTGTGTTAATATTCCTGAGGACAGTGGGGGTGTTTTACACTTCACAGGGTGTATCTGACTGTGGGTCATGATATACACAGTGTGTCAGTGAGTGTGTTAATATTAATCTGTGTTCTCTGTCAGTGTGTTAATATTTCTGAGGACAGTGGGGATGTTTTACACTTCACAGGCAGTATCTGGCTGTGGGTCATGATATACACAGTGTGTCAGTGAGTGTGTTAATATTAATCTGTGTTCTCTGTCAGTGTGTTAATATTACTGAGGACAGTGGGGGTGTTTTACACTTCACAGGGTGTTTCTGACTGAGGGTCATGATGTACACAGTGTGTCAGTGACTGTGTTAATATTAATCTGTGTTCTCTGTCAGTGTGTTAATATTACTGAGGACATTGGGGGTGTTTTACACTTCACAGGGTGTATCTGACTGTGGGTCATGATATACACAGTGTGTCAGTGAGAGTGTTAATATTAATCTGTGTTCTCTGTCAGTGTGTTAATATTACTGAGGACAGTGGGGGTGTTTTACACTTCACAGAGTGTATCTGACTGTGGGTCATGATATACACAGTGTGTCAGTGAGAGTGTTAATATTAATCTGTGTTCTCTGTCAGTGTGTTAATATTACTGAGGACAGTGGGGGTGTTTTACACTTCACAGGGTGTATCTGACTGTGGGTCATGATATACACAGTGTGTCAGTGAGTGTGTTAATATTAATCTGTGTTCTCTGTCAGTGTGTTAATATTCCTGAGGACAGTGGGGGTGTTTTACACTTCACAGGGTGTATCTGACTGTGGGTCATGATATACACAGTGTGTCAGTGAGTGTGTTAATATTAATCTGTGTTCTCTGTCAGTGTGTTAATATTCCTGAGGACAGTGGGGATGTTTTACACTTCACAGGGTTTATCTGACTGTGGGTCATGATAGACACAGTGTGTCAGTGAGTGTGTTAATATTAATCTGTGTTCTCTGTCAGTGTGTTAATATTCCTGAGGACAGTGGGGGTGTTTTACACTTCACAGGGTGTATCTGACTGTGGGTCATGATATACACAGTGTGTCAGTGAGTGTGTTAATATTAATCTGTGTACTCTGTCAGTGTGTTAATATTCCTGAGGACAGTGGGGGTGTTTTACACTTCACAGAGTTTATCTGACTGTGGGTCATGATATACACAGTGTGTCAGTGAATGTGTTAATATTAATCTGTGTTCTCTGTCAGTGTGTTAATATTCCTGAGGACAGTGGGGATGTTTTACACTTCACAGGGTTTATCTGACTGTGGGTCATGATATACACAGTGTGTCAGTGAGTGTGTTAATATTAATCTGTGTTCTCTGTCAGTGAGTTAATATTCCTGAGGACAGTGGGGGTGTTTTCCACTTCACAGGGTGTATCTGACCGTGGGTCATGATATACACAGTGTGTCAGTGAGTGTGTTAATATTAATCTGTGTACTCTGTCAGTGTGTTAATATTCCTGAGGACAGTGGGGGTGTTTTACACTTCACAGGGTTTATCTGACTGTGGGTCATGATATACACAGTGTG
Organism: Heterodontus francisci; assembly: GCF_036365525.1. Taxonomy (NCBI): domain Eukaryota; kingdom Metazoa; phylum Chordata; class Chondrichthyes; order Heterodontiformes; family Heterodontidae; genus Heterodontus; species Heterodontus francisci. The sequence continues at coordinate 1,715,442 of NW_027141266.1, read as the reverse complement.
TCAGTGAATGTGTTAATATTAATCTGTGTTCTCTGTCAGTGTGTTAATATTCCTGAGGACAGTGGGGATGTTTTACACTTCACAGGGTTTATCTGACTGTGGGTCATGATATACACAGTGTGTCAGTGAGTGTGTTAATATTAATCTGTGTTCTCTGTCAGTGTGTTAATATTACTGAGGACAGTGGGGGTGTTATACACTTCATAGGGTGTATCTGACTGTGGGTCATGATATACACAGTGTGTCAGTGAGTGTGTTAATATTAATCTGTGTTCTCTGTCAGTGTGTTAATATTACTGAGGACAGTGGGGGTGTTTTACACTTCACAGGGTGTATCTGACTGTGGGTCATGATATACACAGTGTGTCAGTGAGTGTGTTAATATTAATCTGTGTTCTCTGTCAGTGTGTTAATATTACTGAGGACAGTGGGGGTGTTTTACCCTTCACAGGGTGTATCTGACTGTGGGTCATGATATACACAGTGTGTCAGTGAGTGTGTTAATATTAATCTGTGTTCTCTGTCAGTGTGTTAATATTCCTGAGGACAGTGGGGGTGTTTTACACTTCACAGGGTGTATCTGACTGTGGGTCATGATATACACAGTGTGTCAGTGAGTGTGTTAATATTAATCTGTGTTCTCTGTCAGTGTGTTAATATTTCTGAGGACAGTGGGGATGTTTTACACTTCACATGCAGTATCTGGCTGTGGGTCATGATATACACAGTGTGTCAGTGAGTGTGTTAATATTAATCTGTGTTCTCTGTCAGTGAGTTAATATTCCTGAGGACAGTGGGGGTGTTTTCCACTTCACAGGGTGTATCTGACCGTGGGTCATGATATACACAGTGTGTCAGTGAGTGTGTTAATATTAATCTGTGTACTCTGTCAGTGTGTTAATATTCCTGAGGACAGTGGGGGTGTTTTACACTTCACAGGGTTTATCTGACTGTGGGTCATGATATACACAGTGTGTCAGTGAATGTGTTAATATTAATCTGTGTTCTCTGTCAGTGTGTTAATATTCCTGAGGACAGTGGGGATGTTTTACACTTCACAGGGTTTATCTGACTGTGGGTCATGATATACACAGTGTGTCAGTGAGTGTGTTAATATTAATCTGTGTTCTCTGTCAGTGTGTTAATATTACTGAGGACAGTGGGGGTGTTTTACACTTCATAGGGTGTATCTGACTGTGGGTCATGATATACACAGTGTGTCAGTGAGTGTGTTAATATTAATCTGTGTTCTCTGTCAGTGTGTTAATATTACTGAGGACAGTGGGGGTGTTTTACACTTCACAGGGTGTATCTGACTGTGGGTCATGATATACACAGTGTGTCAGTGAGTGTGTTAATATTAATCTGTGTTCTCTGTCAGTGTGTTAATATTACTGAGGACAGTGGGGGTGTTTTACCCTTCACAGGGTGTATCTGACTGTGGGTCATGATATACACAGTGTGTCAGTGAGTGTGTTAATATTAATCTGTGTTCTCTGTCAGTGTGTTAATATTCCTGAGGACAGTGGGGGTGTTTTACACTTCACAGGGTGTATCTGACTGTGGGTCATGATATACACAGTGTGTCAGTGAGTGTGTTAATATTAATCTGTGTTCTCTGTCAGTGTGTTAATATTTCTGAGGACAGTGGGGATGTTTTACACTTCACATGCAGTATCTGGCTGTGGGTCATGATATACACAGTGTGTCAGTGAGTGTGTTAATATTAATATGTGTTCTCTGTCAGTGTGTTAATATTACTGAGGACAGTGGGGGTGTTTTACACTTCACAGGGTGTATCTGACTGTGGGTCATGATGTACACAGTGTGTCAGTGAGTGTGTTAATATTAATCTGTGTTCTCTGTCAGTGTGTTAATATTACTGAGGACAGTGGGGGTGTTTTACACTTCACAGGGTGTATCTGACTGTGGGTCATGATGTACACAGTGTGTCAGTGAGTGTGTTAATATTAATCTGTGTTCTCTGTCAGTGTGTTAATATTACTGAGGACAGTGGGGGTGTTTTACACTTCACAGGGTGTATCTGACTGTGGGTCATGATATACACAGTGTGTCAGTGAGAGTGTTAATATTAATCTGTGTTCTCTGTCAGTGTGTTAATATTACTGAGGACAGTGGGGGTGTTTTACACTTCACAGGGTGTATCTGACTGTGGGTCATGATATACACAGTGTGTCAGTGAGAGTGTTAATATTAATCTGTGTTCTCTGTCAGTGTGTTAATATTACTGAGGACAGTGGGGGTGTTTTACACTTCACAGGGAGTATCTGACTGTGGGTCATGATATACACAGTGTGTCAGTGAGAGTGTTAATATTAATCTGTGTTCTCTGTCAGTGTGTTAATATTCCTGAGGACAGTGGGGGTGTTTTACACTTCACAGGGTGTATCTGACTGTGGGTCATGATATACACAGTGTGTCAGTGAGTGTGTTAATATTAATCTGTGTTCTCTGTCAGTGTGTTAATATTCCTGAGGACAGTGGGGATGTTTTACACTTCACAGGGTTTATCTGACTGTGGGTCATGATATACACAGTGTGTCAGTGAGTGTGTTAATATTAATCTGTGTTCTCTGTCAGTGTGTTAATATTCCTGAGGACAGTGGGGGTGTTTTCCACTTCACAGGGTGTATCTGACTGTGGGTCATGATATACACAGTGTGTCAGTGAGTGTGTTAATATTAATCTGTGTACTCTGTCAGTGTGTTAATATTCCTGAGGACAGTGGGGGTGTTTTACACTTCACAGGGTTTATCTGACTGTGGGTCATGATAAACACAGTGTGTCAGTGAATGTGTTAATATTAATCTGTGTTCTCTGTCAGTGTGTTAATATTCCTGAGGACAGTGGGGGTGTTTTACACTTCACAGGGTGTATCTGACTGTGGGTCATGATGTACACAGTGTGTCAGTGAGTGTGTTAATATTAATCTGTGTTCTCTGTCAGTGTGTTAATATTCCTGAGGACAGTGGGGGTGTTTTACACTTCACAGGGTGTATCTGACTGTGGGTCATGATATACACGGTGTGTCAGTGAGTGTGTTAATATTAATCTGTGTTCTCTGTCAGTGTGTTAATATTCCTGAGGACAGTGGGGATGTTTTACACTTCACAGGGTGCATCTGACTGTGGGTCATGATATACACAGTGTGTCAGTGAGTGTGTTAATATTAATCTGTGTTGTCTGTCAGTGTGTTAATATTACTGAGGACAGTGGGGGTGTTTTACACTTCACAGGGTGTATCTGACTGTGGGTCATGATGTACACAGTGTGTCAGTGAGTGTGTTAATATTAATCTGTGTTCTCTGTCAGTGTGTTAATATTACTGAGGACAGTGGGGGTGTTTTACACTTCACAGGGTGTATCTGACTGTGGGTCATGATATACACAGTGTGTCAGTGAGTGTGTTAATATTAATCTGTGTTCTCTGTCAGTGTGTTAATATTACTGAGGACAGTGGGGGTGTTTTACACTTCACAGGGTGTATCTGACTGTGGGTCATGATATACACAGTGTGTCAGTGAGTGTGTTAATATTAATCTGTGTTCTCTGTCAGTGTGTTAATATTCCTGAGGACAGTGGGGGTGTTTTACACTTCACAGGGTGTATCTGACTGTGGGTCATGATATACACAGTGTGTCAGTGAGTGTGTTAATATTAATCTGTGTTCTCTGTCAGTGTGTTAATATTACTGAGGACAGTGGGGGTGTTTGACACTTCACAGGGTGTATCTGACTGTGGGTCATGATATACACAGTGTGTCAGTGAGTGTGTTAATATTAATCTGTGTTCTCTGTCAGTGTGTTAATATTACTGAGGACAGTGGGGGTGTTTTACACTTCACCGGGTGTATCTGACTGTCGGTCATGATGTACACAGTGTGTCAGTGAGTGTGTTAATATTAATCTGTGTTCTCTGTCAGTGTGTTAATATTACTGAGGACAGTGGGGGTGTTTTACACTTCACAGGGTGTATCTGACTGTGGGTCATGATATACACAGTGTGTCAGTGAGTGTGTTAATATTAATCTGTGTTCTCTGTCAGTTTGTTAATATTCCTGAGGACAGTGGGGGTGTTTTACACTTCACAGGGTGTATCTGAATGTGGGTCATGATGTACATAGTGTGTCAGTGAGTGTGTTAATATTAATCTGTATTCTCTGTCAGTGTGTTAATATTACTGAGGACAGTGGGGATGTTTTACACTTCACAGGGTGTATCTGACTGTGGGTCATGATATACACAGTGTGTCAGTGATTGTTTTAATATTAATCTGTGTTCTCTGTCAGTGTGTTAATATTACTGAGGACAGTGGGGGTGTTTTACACTTCTCAGGGTGTATCTGACTGTGGGTCATGATGTACACAGTGTGTCAGTGAGTGTGTTAATATTAATCTGTGTTCTCTGTCAGTGTGTTAATATTATTGAGGACAGTGGGGGTGTTTTACACTTCACAGGGTGTATCTGACTGTGGGTCATGATATACACACTGTGTCAGTGCGTGTGTTAATATTAATCTGTGTTCTCTGTCAGTGTGTTAATATTCCTGAGGGCAGTGGGGGTGTTTTACACTTCACAGGGTGTATCTAACTGTGGGTCATGATGTACACAGTGTGTCAGTGAGTGTGTTAATATTAATCTGTGTTCTCTGTCAGTGTGTTAATATTACTGAGGACAGTGGGGGTGTTTTACACTTCACAGGGTGTATCTGACTGTGGGTCATGATATACACAGTGTGTCAGTGAGTGTGTTAATATTAATCTGTGTTCTCTGTCAGTGTGTTAATATTCCTGAGGACAGTTAGGGTGTTTTACACTTCACAGGGTGTATCTGGCTGTGGGTCATGATATACACAGTGTGTCAGTGAGTGTGTTAATATTAATCTGTGTTCTCTGTCAGTGTGTTAATATTCCTGAGGACAGTGGGGGTGTTTTACACTTCACAGGGTGTATCTGACTGTGGGTCATGATGTACACAGTGTGTCAGTGAGTGTGTTAATATTAATCTGTGTTCTCTGTCAGTGTGTTAATATTCCTGAGGACAGTGGGGGTGTTTTACACTTCACAGGGTGTATCTGACTGTGGGTCATGATATACACAGTGTGTCAGTGAGTGTGTTAATATTAATCTGTGTTCTCTGTCAGTGTGTTAATATTCCTGAGGACAGTGGGGGTGTTTTACACTTCACAGGGTGTATCTGACTGTGGGTCATTATATACACAGTGTGTCAGTGAGTGTGTTAATATTAATCTGTGTTCTCTGTCAGTGTGTTAATATTGCTGAGGACAGTGGGGGTGTTTTACACTTCACAGGGTGTATCTGACTGTGGGTCATGATATACACAGTGTGTCAGTGAGTGTGTTAATATTAATCTGTGTTCTCTGTCAGTGTGTTAATATTCCTGAGGACAGTGGGGGTGTTTTACACTTCACTGGGTGTATCTGACTGTGGGTCATGATATACACAGTGTGTCAGTGAGTGTGTTAATATTAATCTGTGTTCTCTGTCAGTGTGTTAATATTACTGAGGACAGTGGGGATGTTTTACACTTCACAGGGTGTATCTGACTGTGGGTCATGATGTACACAGTGTGTCAGTGAGTGTGTTAATATTAATCTGTGTTCTCTGTCAGTGTGTTATTATTACTGAGGACAGTGGGGGTGTTTTACACTTCACAGGGTTTATCTGACTGTGGGTCATGATATACACAGTGTGTCAGTGAGTGTGTTAATATTAATCTGTGTTCTCCGTCAGTGTGTTAATATTCCTGTGGACAGTGGGGGTGTTTTACACTTCACCGGGTGTATCTGACTGTGGGTCATGATATACACAGTGTGTCAGTGAGTGTGTTAATATTAATCTGTGTTCTCTGTCAGTGTGTTAATATTACTGAGGACAGTGGGGGTGTTTTACACTTCACAGGGTGTATCTGACTGTGGGTCATGATATACACAGTGTGTCAGTGAGTGTGTTAATATTAATCTGTGTTCTCTGTCAGTGTGTTAATATTCCTGAGGACAGTGGGGGTGTTTTACACTTCACAGGGTGTATCTGACTGTGGGTCATGATGTACACAGTGTGTCAGTGAGTGTGTTAATATTAATCTGTGTTCTCTGTCAGTGTGTTAATATTCCTGAGGACAGTGGGGGTGTTTTACACTTCACAGGGTGTATCTGACTGTGGGTCATGATATACACAGTGTGTCAGTGAGTGTGTTAATATTAATCTGTGTTCTCTGTCAGTGTGTTAATATTCCTGAGGACAGTGGGGGTGTTTTACACTTCACAGGGTGTATCTGACTGTGGGTCATTATATACACAGTGTGTCAGTGAGTGTGTTAATATTAATCTGTGTTCTCTGTCAGTGTGTTAATATTGCTGAGGACAGTGGGGGTGTTTTACACTTCACAGGGTGTATCTGACTGTGGGTCATGATATACACAGTGTGTCAGTGAGTGTGTTAATATTAATCTGTGTTCTCTGTCAGTGTGTTAATATTCCTGAGGACAGTGGGGGTGTTTTACACTTCACTGGGTGTATCTGACTGTGGGTCATGATATACACAGTGTGTCAGTGAGTGTGTTAATATTAATCTGTGTTCTCTGTCAGTGTGTTAATATTACTGAGGACAGTGGGGATGTTTTACACTTCACAGGGTGTATCTGACTGTGGGTCATGATGTACACAGTGTGTCAGTGAGTGTGTTAATATTAATCTGTGTTCTCTGTCAGTGTGTTATTATTACTGAGGACAGTGGGGGTGTTTTACACTTCACAGGGTTTATCTGACTGTGGGTCATGATATACACAGTGTGTCAGTGAGTGTGTTAATATTAATCTGTGTTCTCCGTCAGTGTGTTAATATTCCTGAGGACAGTGGGGGTGTTTTACACTTCACCGGGTGTATCTGACTGTGGGTCATGATATACACAGTGTGTCAGTGAGTGTGTTAATATTAATCTGTGTTCTCTGTCAGTGTGTTAATATTACTGAGGACAGTGGGGGTGTTTTACACTTCACAGGGTGTATCTGACTGTGGGTCATGATATACACAGTGTGTCAGTGAGTGTGTTAATATTAATCTGTGTTCTCTGTCAGTGTGTTAATATTCCTGAGGACAGTGGGGGTGTTTTACACTTCACAGGGTGTATCTGACTGTGGGTCATGATATACACAGTGTGTCAGTGTGTGTGTTAATATTAATCTGTGTTCTCTGTCAGTGTGTTAATATTCCTGAGGACAGTGGGGATGTTTTATAGTTCACAGGGTTTATCTGACTGTGGGTCATGATATACACAGTGTGTCAGTGAGTGTGTTAATATTAATCTGTGTTCTCTGTCAGTGTGTTAATATTCCTGAGGACAGTGGGGGTGTTTTCCACTTCACAGGGTGTATCTGACTGTGGGTCATGATATACACAGTGTGTCAGTGAGTGTGTTAATATTAATCTGTGTACTCTGTCAGTGTGTTAATATTCCTGAGGACATTGGGGGTGTTTTACACTTCACAGGGTTTATCTGACTGTGGGTCATGATCTCCACAGTGTGTCAGTGAATGTGTTAATATTAATCTGTGTTCTCTTTCAGTGTGTTAATATTACTGAGGACAGTGGGGGTGTTTTACACTTCACCGGGTGTTTCTGACTGTGGGTCATGATGTACACAGTGTGTCAGTGAGTGTGTTAATATTAATCTGTGTTCTCTGTCAGTGTGTTAATATTACTGAGGACAGTGGGGGTGTTTTACACTTCACCGGGTGTATCTGACTGTGGGTCATGATGTACACAGTGTGTCAGTGAGTGTGTTAATATTAATCTGTGTTCTCTGTCAGTGTGTTAATATTACTGAGGACAGTGGGGGTGTTTTACACTTCACAGGGTATATCTGACTGTGGGTCATGATGTACACAGTGTGTCAGTGAGTGTGTTAATATTAATCTGTGTTCTCTGTCAGTGTGTTAATATTACTGAGGACAGTGGGGGTGTTTTACACTTCACAGGGTGTATCTGACTGTGGGTCATGATATACACAGTGTGTCAGTGAGTGTGTTAATATTAATCTGTGTTCTCTGTCAGTGTGTTAATATTCCTGAGGACAGTGGGGGTGTTTTACACTTCACAGGGTGTATCTGACTGTGGGTCATGATGTACATAGTGTGTCAGTGAGTGTGTTAATATTAATCTGTATTCTCTGTCAGTGTGTTAATATTACTGAGGACAGTGGGGATGTTTTACACTTCACAGGGTGTATCTGACTGTGGGTCATGATATACACAGTGTGTCAGTGATTGTTTTAATATTAATCTGTGTTCTCTGTCAGTGTGTTAATATTCCTGAGGGCAGTGGGGGTGTTTTACACTTCACAGGGTGTATCTAACAGTGGGTCATGATGTACACAGTGTGTCAGTGAGTGTGTTAATATTAATCTGTGTTCTCTGTCAGTGTGTTAATATTACTGAGGACAGTGGGGGTGTTTTACACTTCACAGGGTGTATCTGACTGTGGGTCATGATATACACAGTGTGTCAGTGAGTGTGTTAATATTAATCTGTGTTCTCTGTCAGTGTGTTAATATTCCTGAGGACAGTGGAGGTGTTTTACACTTCACAGGGTGTATCTGACTGTGGGTCATGATATACACAGTGTGTCAGTGAGTGTGTTAATATTAATCTGTGTTCTCTGTCAGTGTGTTAATATTCCTGAGGACAGTTAGGGTGTTTTACACTTCACAGGGTGTATCTGACTGTGGGTCATGATATACACAGTGTGTCAGTGAGTGTGTTAATATTAATCTGTGTTCTCTGTCAGTGTGTTAATATTACTGAGGGCAGTGGGGGTGTTTTACACTTCACCGGGTGTATCTGACTGTGGGTCATGATGTACACAGTGTGTCAGTGAGTGTGTTAATATTAATCTGTGTTCTCTGTCAGTGTGTTAATATTACTGAGGACAGTGGGGGTGTTTTACACTTCACCGGGTGTATCTGACTGTGGGTCATGATGTACACAGTGTGTCAGTGAGTGTGTTAATATTAATCTGTGTTCTCTGTCAGTGTGTTAATATTACTGAGGACAGTGGGGGTGTTTTACACTTCACAGGGTGTATCTGACTGTGGGTCATGATATACACAGTGTGTCAGTGAGTGTGTTAATATTAATCTGTGTTCTCTGTCAGTGTGTTAATATTCCTGAGGACAGTGGGGGTGTTTTACACTTCACAGGGTGTATCTGACTGTGGGTCATGATGTACATAGTGTGTCAGTGAGTGTGTTAATATTAATCTGTATTCTCTGTCAGTGTGTTAATATTACTGAGGACAGTGGGGATGTTTTACACTTCACAGGGTGTATCTGACTGTGGGTCATGATATACACAGTGTGTCAGTGATTGTTTTAATATTAATCTGTGTTCTCTGTCAGTGTGTTAATATTACTGAGGACAGTGGGGGTGTTTTACACTTCTCAGGGTGTATCTGACTGTGGGTCATGATGTACACAGTGTGTCAGTGAGTGTGTTAATATTAATCTGTGTTCTCTGTCAGTGTGTTAATATTACTGAGGACAGTGGGGGTGTTTTACACTTCACAGGGTGTATCTGACTGTGGGTCATGATATACACAGTGTGTCAGTGAGTGTGTTAATATTAATCTGTGTTCTCTGTCAGTGTGTTAATATTCCTGAGGACAGTGGAGGTGTTTTACACTTCACAGGGTGTATCTGACTGTGGGTCATGATATACACAGTGTGTCAGTGAGTGTGTTAATATTAATCTGTGTTCTCTGTCAGTGTGTTAATATTGCTGAGGACAGTGGGGGTGTTTTACACTTCACAGGGTGTATCTGACTGTGGGTCATGATATACACAGTGTGTCAGTGAGTGTGTTAATATTAATCTGTGTTCTCTGTCAGTGTGTTAATATTGCTGAGGACAGTGGGGGTGTTTTACACTTCACAGGGTGTATCTGACTGTGGGTCATGATATACACAGTGTGTCAGTGAGTGTGTTAATATTAATCTGTGTTCTCTGTCAGTGTGTTAATATTCCTGAGGACAGTGGGGGTGTTTTACACTTCACAGGGTGTATCTGACTGTGGGTGATGATATACACAGTGTGTCAGTGAGTGTGTTAATATTAATCTGTGTTCTCTGTCAGTGTGTTAATATTACTGAGGACAGTGGGGGTGTTTTACACTTCACAGGGTGTATCTGACTGTGGGTCATGATATACACAGTGTGTCAGTGAGTGTGTTAATATTAATCTGTGTTCTCTGTCAGTGTGTTAATATTGCTGAGGACAGTGGGGGTGTTTTACACTTCACAGGGTGTATCTGACTAAGGTCATGATATACACAGTGTGTCAGTGAGTGTGTTAATATTAATCTGTGTTCTCTGTCAGTGTGTTAATATTCCTGAGGACAGTGGGGGTGTTTTACACTTCACTGGGTGTATCTGACTGTGGGTCATGATATACACAGTGTGTCAGTGAGTGTGTTAATATTAATCTGTGTTCTCTGTCAGTGTGTTAATATTACTGAGGACAGTGGGGATGTTTTACACTTCACAGGGTGTATCTGACTGTGGGTCATGATGTACACAGTGTGCCAGTGAGTGTGTTAATATTAATCTGTGTTCTCTGTCAGTGTGTTAATATTCCTGAGGACAGTGGGGATGTTTTACACTTCACAGGGTTTATCTGACTGTGGGTCATGATATACACAGTGTGTCAGAGAGTGTGTTAATATTAATCTGTGTTCTCTGTCAGTGTGTTAATATTCCTGAGGACAGTGGGGGTGTTTTCCACTTCACAGGGTGTATCTGACTGTGGGTCATGATATACACAGTGTGTCAGTGAGTGTGTTAATATTAATCTGTGTACTCTGTCAGTGTGTTAATATTCCTGAGGACAGTGGGGGTGTTTTACACTTCACAGGGTTTATCTGACTGTGGGTCATTATCTCCACAGTGTGTCAGTGATTGTGTTAATATTAATCTGTGTTCTCTGTCAGTGTGTTAATATTCCTGAGGACAGTGGGGGTGTTTTACACTTCACAGGGTGTATCTGACTGTGGGTCATGATCTACACAGTGTGTCAGTGAGTGTGTTAATATTAATCTGTGTTCTCTGTCAGTGTGTTAATATTCCTGAGGACAGTGGGGGTGTTTTACACTTCACAGGGTGTATCTGACTGTGGGTCATGATATGCACGTTGTGTCAGTGAGTGTGTTAATATTAATCTGTGTTCTCTGTCAGTGTGTTAATATTCCTGAGGACAGTGGGGATGTTTTACACTTCACAGGGTGCATCTGACTGTGGGTCATGATATACACAGTGTGTCAGTGAGTGTGTTAATATTAATCTGTGTTGTCTGTCAGTGTGTTAATATTACTGAGGACAGTGGGGGTGTTTTACACTTCACAGGGTGTATCTGACTGTGGGTCATGATGTACACAGTGTGTCAGTGAGTGTGTTAATATTAATCTGTGTTCTCTGTCAGTGTGTTAATATTACTGAGGACAGTGGGGGTGTTTTACACTTCACAGGGTGTATCTGACTGTGGGTCATGATATACACAGTGTGTCAGTGAGTGTGTTAATATTAATCTGTGTTCTCTGTCAGTGTGTTAATATTACTCAGGACAGTGGGGGTGTTTTACACTTCACCGGGTGTATCTGACTGTGGGTCATGATGTACACAGTGTGTCAGTGAGTGTGTTAATATTAATCTGTGTTCTCTGTCAGTGTGTTAATATTACTGAGGACAGTGGGGGTGTTTTACACTTCACAGGGTTTATCTGACTGTGGGTCATGATATACACAGTGTGTCAGTGAGTGTGTTAATATTAATCTGTGTTCTCTGTCAGTGTGTTAATATTCCTGAGGACAGTGGGGGTGTTTTACACTTCACAGGGTGTATCTGACTGTGGGTCATGATGTACATAGTGTGTCAGTGAGTGTGTTAATATTAATCTGTGTTCTCTGTCAGTGTGTTAATATTCCTGAGGACAGTGGGGGTGTTTTACACTTCACAGGGTGTATCTGACTGTGGGTCATGATGTACATAGTGTGTCAGTGAGTGTGTTAATATTGATCTGTATTCTCTGTCAGTGTGTTAATATTACTGAGGACAGTGGGGATGTTTTACACTTCACAGGGTGTATCTGACTGTGGGTCATGATATACACAGTGTGTCAGTGATTGTTTTAATATTAATCTGTGTTCTCTGTCAGTGTGTTAATATTACTGAGGACAGTGGGGGTGTTTTACACTTCTCAGGGTGTATCTGACTGTGGGTCATGATGTACACAGTGTGTCAGTGAGTGTGTTAATATTAATCTGTGTTCTCTGTCAGTGTGTTAATATTATTGAGGACAGTGGGGGTGTTTTACACTTCACAGGGTGTATCTGACTGTGGGTCATGATATACACAGTGTGTCAGTGCGTGTGTTAATATTAATCTGTGTTCTCTGTCAGTGTGTTAATATTCCTGAGGACAGTGGGGGTGTTTTACACTTCACAGGGTGTATCTAACTGTGGGTCATGATGTACACAGTGTGTCAGTGAGTGTGTTAATATTAATCTGTGTTCTCTGTCAGTGTGTTAATATTACTGAGGACAGTGGGGGTGTTTTACACTTCACAGGGTGTATCTGACTGTGGGTCATGATATACACAGTGTGTCAGTGAGTGTGTTAATATTAATCTGTGTTCTCTGTCAGTGTGTTAATATTCCTGAGGACAGTGGAGGTGTTTTACACTTCACAGGGTGTATCTGACTGTGGGTCATGATATACACAGTGTGTCAGTGAGTGTGTTAATATTAATCTGTGTTCTCTGTCAGTGTGTTAATATTCCTGAGGACAGTTAGGGTGTTTTACACTTCACAGGGTGTATCTGGCTGTGGGTCATGATATACACAGTGTGTCAGTGAGTGTGTTAATATTAATCTGTGTTCTCTGTCAGTGTGTTAATATTGCTGAGGACAGTGGGGGTGTTTTACACTTCACAGGGTGTATCTGACCGTGGGTCATGATGTACAAAGTGTGTCAGTGAGTGTGTTAATATTAATCTGTGTTCTCTGTCAGTGTGTTAATATTCCTGAGGACAGTGGGGGTGTTTTACACTTCACAGGGTGTATCTGACTGTGGGTCATGATATACACAGTGTGTCAGTGAGTGTGTTAATATTAATCTGTGTTCTCTGTCAGTGTGTTAATATTCCTGAGGACAGTGGGGGTGTTTTACACTTCACAGGGTGTATCTGACTGCTGGTCATGATATACACAGTGTGTCAGTGAGTGTGTTAATATTAATCTGTGTTCTCTGTCAGTGTGTTAATATTGCTGAGGACAGTGGGGGTGTTTTACACTTCACAGGGTGTATCTGACTGTGGGTCATGATATACACAGTGTGTCAGTGAGTGTGTTAATATTAATCTGTGTTCTCTGTCAGTGTGTTAATATTCCTGAGGACAGTGGGGGTGTTTTACACTTCACAGGGTGTATCTGACTGTGGGTGATGATATACACAGTGTGTCAGTGAGTGTGTTAATATTAATCTGTGTTCTCTGTCAGTGTGTTAATATTACTGAGGACAGTGGGGGTGTTTTACACTTCACAGGGTGTATCTGACTGTGGGTCATGATATACACAGTGTGTCAGTGAGTGTGTTAATATTAATCTGTGTTCTCTGTCAGTGTGTTAATATTGCTGAGACAGTGGGGGTGTTTTACACTTCACAGGGTGTATCTGACTGTGGGTCATGATATACACAGTGTGTCAGTGAGTGTGTTAATATTAATCTGTGTTCTCTGTCAGTGTGTTAATATTCCTGAGGACAGTGGGGGTGTTTTACACTTCACTGGGTGTATCTGACTGTGGGTCATGATATACACAATGTGTCAGTGAGTGTGTTAATATTAATCTGTGTTCTCTGTCAGTGTGTTAACATTACTGAGGACAGTGGGGATGTTTTACACTTCACAGGGTGTATCTGACTGTGGGTCATGATGTACACAGTGTGTCAGTGAGTGTGTTAATATTAATCTGTGTTCTCTGTCAGTGTGTTATTATTACTGAGGACAGTGGGGGTGTTTTACACTTCACAGGGTTTATCTGACTGTGGGTCATGATATACACAGTGTGTCAGTGAGTGTGTTAATATTAATCTGTGTTCTCTGTCAGTGTGTTAATATTCCTGAGGACAGTGGGGGTGTTTTACACTTCACCGGGTGTATCTGACTGTGGGTCATGATATACACAGTGTGTCAGTGAGTGTGTTAATATTAATCTGTGTTCTCTGTCAGTGTGTTAATATTACTGAGGACAGTGGGGGTGTTTTACACTTCACAGGGTGTATCTGACTGTGGGTCATGATATACACAGTGTGTCAGTGAGTGTGTTAATATTAATCTGTGTTCTCTGTCAGTGTGTTAATATTCCTGAGGACAGTGGGGGTGTTTTACACTTCACAGTGTGTATCTGACTGTGGGTCATGATATACACAGTGTGTCAGTGAGTGTGTTAATATTAATCTGTGTTCTCTGTCAGTGTGTTAATATTCCTGAGGACAGTGGGGATGTTTTACACTTCACAGGGTTTATCTGACTGTGGGTCATGATATACACAGTGTGTCAGTGAGTGTGTTAATATTAATCTGTGTTCTCTGTCAGTGTGTTAATATTCCTGAGGACAGTGGGGGTGTTTTCCACTTCACAGGGTGTATCTGACTGTGGGTCATGATATACACAGTGTGTCAGTGAGTGTGTTAATATTAATCTGTGTACTCTGTCAGTGTGTTAATATTCCTGAGGACAGTGGGGGTGTTTTACACTTCACAGGGTTTATCTGACTGTGGGTCATGATATACACAGTGTGTCAGTGAATGTGTTAATATTAATCTGTGTTCTCTGTCAGTGTGTTAATATTCCTGAGGACAGTGGGGGTGTTTTACACTTCACAGTGTGTATCTGACTGTGGGTCATGATATACACAGTGTGTCAGTGAGTGTGTTAATATTAATCTGTGTTCTCTGTCAGTGTGTTAATATTCCTGAGGACAGTGGGGATGTTTTACACTTCACAGGGTTTATCTGACTGTGGGTCATGATATACACAGTGTGTCAGTGAGTGTGTTAATATTAATCTGTGTTCTCTGTCAGTGTGTTAATATTCCTGAGGACAGTGGGGGTGTTTTCCACTTCACAGGGTGTATCTGACTGTGGGTCATGATATACACAGTGTGTCAGTGAGTGTGTTAATATTAATCTGTGTTCTCTGTCAGTGTGTTAATATTCCTGAGGACAGTGGGGATGTTTTACACTTCACAGGGTTTATCTGACTGTGGGTCATGATATACACAGTGTGTCAGTGAGTGTGTTAATATTAATCTGTGTTCTCTGTCAGTGTGTTAATATTCCTGAGGACAGTGGGGGTGTTTTACACTTCACAGGGTGTATCTGACTGTGGGTCATGATATACACGGTGTGTCAGTGAGTGTGTTAATATTAATCTGTGTTCTCTGTCAGTGTGTTAATATTCCTGAGGACAGTGGGGATGTTTTACACTTCACAGGGTCCATCTGACTGTGGGTCATGATATACACAGTGTGTCAGTGAGTGTGTTAATATTAATCTGTGTTGTCTGTCAGTGTGTTAATATTACTGAGGACAGTGGGGGTGTTTTACACTTCACAGGGTGTATCTGACTGTGGGTCATGATGTACACAGTGTGTCAGTGAGTGTGTTAATATTAATCTGTGTTCTCTGTCAGTGTGTTAATATTACTGAGGACAGTGGGGGTGTTTTACACTTCACAGGGTTTATCTGACTGTGGGTCATGATATACACAGTGTGTCAGTGAGTGTGTTAATATTAATCTGTGTTCTCTGTCAGTGTGTTAATATTACTGAGCACAGTGGGGGTGTTTTACACTTCACCGGGTGTATCTGACTGTGGGTCATGATGTACACAGTGTGTCAGTGAGTGTGTTAATATTAATCTGTGTTCTCTGTCAGTGTGTTAATATTACTGAGGACAGTGGGGGTGTTTTACACTTCACAGGGTGTATCTGACTGTGGGTCATGATATACACAGTGTGTCAGTGAGTGTGTTAATATTAATCTGTGTTCTCTGTCAGTGTGTTAATATTCCTGAGGACAGTGGGGGTGTTTTACACTTCACAGGGTGTATCTGACTGTGGGTCATGATGTACATAGTGTGTCAGTGAGTGTGTTAATATTAATCTGTATTCTCTGTCAGTGTGTTAATATTACTGAGGACAGTGGGGATGTTTTACACTTCACAGGGTGTATCTGACTGTGGGTCATGATATACACAGTGTGTCAGTGATTGTTTTAATATTAATCTGTGTTCTCTGTCAGTGTTTTAATATTACTGAGGACAGTGGGGGTGTTTTACACTTCTCAGGGTGTATCTGACTGTGGGTCATGATGTACACAGTGTGTCAGTGAGTGTGTTAATATTAATCTGTGTTCTCTGTCAGTGTGCAAATATTATTGAGGACAGTGGGGGTGTTTTACACTTCACAGGGTGTATCTGACTGTGGGTCATGATATACACAGTGTGTCAGTGCGTGTGTTAATATTAATCTGTGTTCTCTGTCAGTGTGTTAATATTCCTGAGGACAGTGGGGGTGTTTTACACTTCACAGGGTGTATCTAACTGTGGGTCATGATGTACACAGTGTGTCAGTGAGTGTGTTAATATTAATCTGTGTTCTCTGTCAGTGTGTTAATATTACTGAGGACAGTGGGGGTGTTTTACACTTCTCAGGGTGTATCTGACTGTGGGTCATGATGTACACAGTGTGTCAGTGAGAGTGTTAATATTAATCTGTGTTCTCTGTCAGTGTGTTAATATTACTGAGGACAGTGGGGGTGTTTTACACTTCACAGGGTGTATCTGACTGTGGGTCATGATATACACAGTGTGTCAGTGAGTGTGTTAATATTAATCTGTGTTCTCTGTCAGTGTGTTAATATTACTGAGGACAGTGGGGGTGTTTTACACTTCACAGGGAGTATCTGACTGTGGGTCATGATATACACAGTGTGTCAGTGAGTGTGTTAATATTAATCTGTGTTCTCTGTCAGTGTGTTAATATTACTGAGGACAGTGGGGGTGTTTTACACTTCACCGGGTGTATCTGACTGTGGGTCATGATATACACAGTGTGTCAGTGAGTGTGTTAATATTAATCTGTGTTCTCTGTCAGTGTGTTAATATTCCTGAGGACAGTGGGAATGTTTTACACTTCACAGGGTTTATCTGACTGTGAGTCATGATATACACAGTCTGTCAGTGAGTGTGTTAATATTAATCTGTGTTCTCTGTCAGTGTGTTAATATTACTGAGGACAGTGGGGGTGTTTTACACTTCACAGGGTGTATCTAACTGTGGGTCATGATATACACAGTGTGTCAGTGAGTGTGTGAATATTAATCTGTGTTCTCTGTCAGTGTGCTAATATTACTGAGGACAGTGGGGGTGTTTTACACTTCACAGGGTGTATCTGGCTGTGGGTCATGATATACACAGTGTGTCAGTGAGTGTGTTAATATTAATCTGTGTTCTCTGTCAGTGTGTTAATATTACTGAGGACAGTGGGAATGTTTTACACTTCACAGGGTTTATCTGACTGTGAGTCATGATATACACAGTGTGTCAGTGAGTGTGTTAATATTAATCTGTGTTCTCTGTCAGGTGTTAATATTCCTGAGGACAGTGGGCATGTTTTACACTTCACAGGGTGTATCTGACTGTGGGTCATGATATACACAGTGTGTCAGTGAGTGTGTTAATATTAATCTGTGTTCTCTGTCAGTGTGTTAATATTCCTGAGGACAGTGGGGGTGTTTTACACTTCACAGGGTGTATCTGGATGTGGGTCATGATGTACACAGTGTGTCAGTGAGTGTGTTTATATTCATCTGTGTTCTCTGTCAGTGTGTTAATATTACTGAGGACAGTGGGGGTGTTTTACACTTCACAGGGTGTATCTGACTGTGGGTCATGATATACACAGTGTGTCAGTGAATGTGTTAATATTAATCTGTGTTCTCTGTCAGTGTGTTAATATTACTGAGGACAGTGGGGATGTTTTACACTTCACAGGGTGTATCTGACTGTGGGTCATGATATACACAGTGTGTCAGTGAGTGTGTTAATATTAATCTGTGTTCTCTGTCAGTGTGTTAATATTCCTGAGGACAGTGGGGGTGTTTTACAGTTCACAGGGTGTATCTGACTGTGGGTCATGTTATACACAGTGTGTCAGTGAGTGTGTTAATATTAATCTGTGTTCTCTGTCAGTGTGTTAATATTCCTGAGGACAGTGGGGGTGTTTTACACTTCACAGGGTGTATCTGACTGTGGGTCATGATATACACAGTGTGTCAGTGAATGTGTTAATATTAATCTGTGTTCTCTGTCAGTGTGTTAATATTACTGAGGACAGTGGGGGTGTTTTACACTTCACAGGGTGTATCTGACTGTGGGTCATGATGTACACAATGTGTCAGTGAGTGTGTTAATATTAATTTGTGTTCTCTGTCAGTGTGTTAATATTACTGAGGACAGTGGGGGTGTTTTACACTTCACAGGGTGTATCTGGCTGTGGGTCATGATGTACACAGTCAGTCAGTGAGTGTGTTAATATTAATCTGTGTTCTCAGTCAGTGTGTTAATATTACTGTGGACAGTGGGGGTGTTTTACACTTCACAGGGTGTATCTGGCTGTGGGTCATGATATACACAGTGTGTCAGTGAGTGTGTTAATATTGATCTGTGTTCTCTGTCAGTGAGTTAATATTACTGAGGACAGTGGGGGTGTTTTACAATTCACAGGGTGTTTCTGACTGTGGGTCATGATATACACAGTGTGTCAGTGAGTGTGTTAATATTAATCTGTGTTCTCTGTCAGTGTGTTAATATTACTGAGGACAGTGGGGGTGTTTTACACTTCACAGGGTGTATCTGACTGTGGGTCATGATGTACACAGTGTGTCAGTGAGTGTGTTAATATTAATTTGTGTTCTCTGTCAGTGTGTTAATATTACTGAGGACAGTGGGGGTGTTTTACACTTCACAGGGTGTATCTGGCTGTGGGTCATGATGTACACAGTCAGTCAGTGAGTGTGTTAATATTAATCTGTGTTCTCTGTCAGTGTGTTAATATTCCTGAGGACAGTGGGGGTGTTTTACACTTCACAGGGTGTATCTGGCTGTGGGTCATGATATACACAGTGTGTCAGTGAGTGTGTTAATATTAATCTGTGTTCTCTGTCAGAGTATTAATATTACTGAGGACAGTGGGGGTGCTTTACACTTCTCAGGGTGTATCTGACTGTGGGTCATGATGTACACAGTGTGTCAGTGAGTGTGTTAATATTAATCTGTGTTCTCTGTCAGTGTGTTAATATTACTGAGGACAGTGGGGGTGTTTTACACTTCACAGGGTGTATCTGACTGTGGGTTATGATATACAGAGTGTGTCAGTGAGTGTGTTAATATTAATCTGTGTTCTCTGTCAGTGTGCTAATATTACTGAGGACAGTGGGGGTGTTTTACACTTCACAGGGTGTATCTGGCTGTGGGTCATGATATACACAGTGTGTCAGTGAGTGTGTTAATATTAACCTGTGTTCTCTGTCAGTGTGTTAATATTACTGAGGACAGTGGGAATGTTTTACACTTCACAGGGTTTATCTGACTGTGAGTCATGATATACACAGTGTGTCAGTGAGTGTGTTAATATTAATCTGTGTTCTCTGTCAGGTGTTATTA
This sequence comes from Heterodontus francisci, assembly GCF_036365525.1. Lineage (NCBI taxonomy): Eukaryota > Metazoa > Chordata > Chondrichthyes > Heterodontiformes > Heterodontidae > Heterodontus > Heterodontus francisci. Next base: position 1,695,633 of record NW_027141266.1, on the reverse strand, counting down.
TTCCTGAGGACAGTGGGCATGTTTTACACTTCACAGGGTGTATCTGACTGTGGGTCATGATATACACAGTGTGTCAGTGAGTGTGTTAATATTAATCTGTGTTCTCTGTCAGTGTGTTAATATTCCTGAGGACAGTGGGGGTGTTTTACACTTCACAGGGTGTATCTGGCTGTGGGTCATGATGTACACAGTGTGTCAGTGAGTGTGTTAATATTAATCTGTGTTCTCTGTCAGTGTGTTAATATTACTGAGGACAGTGGGGGTGTTTTACACTTCACAGGGTGTATCTGACTGTGGGTCATGATATACACAGTGTGTCAGTGAGAGTGTTAATATTAATCTGTGTTCTCTGTCAGTGTGTTAATATTACTGAGGACAGTGGGGATGTTTTACACTTCACAGGGTGTATCTGACTGTGGGTCATGATATACACAGTGTGTCAGTGAGTGTGTTAATATTAATCTGTGTTCTCTGTCAGTGTGTTAATATTACTGAGGACAGTGGGGGTGTTTTACACTTCACAGGGTGTATCTGACTGTGGGTCATGATATACACAGTGTGTCAGTGAGTGTGTTAATATTAATCTGTGTTCTCTGTCAGGTGTTAATATTCCTGAGGACAGTGGGCATGTTTTACACTTCACAGGGTGTATCTGACTGTGGGTCATGATATACACAGTGTGTCAGTGAGTGTGTTAATATTAATCTGTGTTCTCTGTCAGTGTGTTAATATTCCTGAGGACAGTGGGGGTGTTTTACACTTCACAGGGTGTATCTGGCTGTGGGTCATGATGTACACAGTGTGTCAGTGTGTGTGTTAATATTAATCTGTGTTCTCTGTCAGTGTGTTAATATTACTGAGGACAGTGGGGGTGTTTTACACTTCACAGGGTGTATCTGACTGTGGGTCATGATATACACAGTGTGTCAGTGAGTGTGTTAATATTAATCTGTGTTCTCTGTCAGTGTGTTAATATTACTGAGGACAGTGGGGATGTTTTACACTTCACAGGGTGTATCTGACTGTGGGTCATGATATACACAGTGTGTCAGTGAGTGTGTTAATATTAATCTGTGTTCTCTGTCAGTGTGTTAATATTACTGAGGACAGTGGGGGTGTTTTACACTTCACAGGGTGTATCTGACTGTGGGTCATGATATACACAGTGTGTCAGTGAGTGTGTTAATATTAATCTGTGTGCTCTGTCAGTTTGTTAATATTCCTGAGGACAGTGGGGGTGTTTTACAGTTCACAGGGTGTATCTGACTGTGGGTCATGTTATACACAGTGTGTCAGTGAGTGTGTTAATATTAATCTGTGTTCTCTGTCAGTGTGTTAATATTCCTGAGGACAGTGAGGGTGTTTTACACTTCACAGGGTGTATCTGACTGTGGGTCATGATATACACAGTGTGTCAGTGAATGTGTTAATATTAATCTGTGTTCTCTGTCAGTGTGTTAATATTACTGAGGACAGTGGGGGTGTTTTACACTTCACAGGGTGAATCTGACTGTGGGTCATGATGTACACAGTGTGTCAGTGAGTGTGTTAATATTAATTTGTGTTCTCTGTCAGTGTGTTAATATTACTGAGGACAATGGGGGTGTTTTACACTTCACAGGGTGTATCTGGCTGTGGGTCATGATGTACACAGTCAGTCAGTGAGTGTGTTAATATTAATCTGTGTTCTCTGTCAGTGTGTTAATATTACTGAGGACAGTGGGGGTGTTTTACACTTCACAGGGTGTATCTGGCTGTGGGTCATGATATACACAGTGTGTCAGTGAGTGTGTTAATATTGATCTGTGTTCTCTGTCAGTGTGTTAATATTACTGAGGACAGTGGGGGTGTTTTACAATTCACAGGGTGTTTCTGACTGTGGGTCATGATATACACAGTGTGTCAGTGAGTGTGTTAATATTAATCTGTGTTCTCTGTCAGTGTGTTAATATTACTGAGGACAGTGGGGGTGTTTTACACTTCACAGGGTGTATCTGACTGTGGGTCATGATGTACACAGTGTGTCAGTGAGTGTGTTAATATTAATCTGTGTTCTCTGTCAGTGTGTTAATATTACTGAGGACAGTGGGGGTGCTTTACACTTCACAGGGTGTATCTGGCTGTGGGTCATGATGTACACAGTCAGTCAGTGAGTGTGTTAATATTAATCTGTGTTCTCTGTCAGTGTGTTAATATTACTGAGGACAGTGGGGGTGTTTTACACTTCACAGGGTGTATCTGGCTGTGGGTCATGATATACACAGTGTGTCAGTGAGTGTGTTAATATTGATCTGTGTTCTCTGTCAGTGTGTTAATATTACTGAGGACAGTGGGGGTGTTTTACAATTCACAGGGTGTATCTGACTATGGGTCATGATGTACACAGTGTGTCAGTGAGTGTGTTAATATTAATCTGTGTTCTCTGTCAGTGTGTTAATATTACTGAGGACAGTGGGGGTGTTTTACAATTCACAGGGTGTATCTGACTGTGGGTCATGATATACACAGTGTGTCAGTGAGTGTGTTAATATTAATCTGTGTTCTCTGTCAGTGTGTTAATATTACTGAGGACAGTGGGGGTGTTTTACACTTCACAGGGTGTATCTGACTGTGGGTCATGATGTACACAGTGTGTCAGTGAGTGTGTTAATATTAATTTGTGTTCTCTGTCAGTGTGTTAATATTACTGAGGACAGGGGGGGTGTTTTACACTTCACAGGGTGTATCTGGCTGTGGGTCATGATGTACACAGTCAGTCAGTGAGTGTGTTAATATTAATCTGTGTTCTCTGTCAGTGTGTTAATATTACTGAGGACAGTGGGGGTGTTTTACACTTCACAGGGTGTATCTGGCTGTGGGTCATGATATACACAGTGTGTCAGTGAGTGTGTTAATATTGATCTGTGTTCTCTGTCAGTGTGTTAATATTACTGAGGACAGTGGGGGTGTTTTACAATTCACAGTGTGTATCTGACTGTGGGTCATGATGTACACAGTGTGTCAGTGAGTGTGTTAATATTAATCTGTGTTCTCTGTCAGTGTGTTAATATTACTGAGGACAGTGGGGGTGTTTTACACTTCACCGGGTGTATCTGGCTGTGGGTCATGATGTACACAGTGTGTCAGTGAGTGTGTTAATATTAATCTGTGTTCTCTGTCAGTGTGTTAATATTCCTGAGGACAGTGGGGGTGTTTTACAATTCACAGGGTGTATCTGACTGTGGGTCATGATGTACACAGTGTGTCAGTGAGTGTGTTAATATTAATTTGTGTTCTCTGTCAGTGTGATAATATTACTGAGGACAGTGGGGGTGTTTTACACATCACAGGGTGTATCTGACTGTGGGTCATGATATACACAGTGTGTCAGTGAGTGTGTTAATATTAATCTGTGTTCTCTGTCAGTGTGTTAATATTACTGAGGACAGTGGGGGTGTTTCACACTTCACAGGGTGTATCTGACTGTGGGTCATGATATACACAGTGTGTCAGTGAGTGTGTTAAAATTAATCTGTGTTCTCTGTCAGTGTGTTAATATTACTGAGGACAGTGGGGGTGTTTTACACTTCACAGGGTGTATCTGACTGTGGGTCATGATGTACACAGTGTGTCAGTGAGTCTGTTAATATTAATCTGTGTTCTCTGTCAGTGTGTTAATATTCCTGAGGACAGTGGGGGTGTTTTACACTTCACAGGGTGTATCTGACTGTGGGTCATGATATACACAGTGTGTCAGTGAGTGTGTTTATATTAATCTGTGTTCTCTGTCAGTGTGTTAATATTACTGAGGACAGTGGGGGTGTTTTACACTTCACAGGGTGTATCTGACTGTGGGTCATGATATACACAGTGTGTCAGTGAGTGTGTTAATATTAATCTGTGTACTCTGTCAGTGTGTTAATATTACTGAGGACAGTGGGGGTGTTTTACACTTCACTGGGTGTATCTGACTGTGGGTCATGATGTACACAGTGTGTCAGTGAGTGTGTTAATATTAATCTGTGTTCTCTGTCAGTGTGTTAATATTACTGAGGACAGTGGGGGTGTTTTACACTTCACAGGGTGTATCTGACTGTGGGTCATGATATACACAGTGTGTCAGTGAGTGTGTTAATATTAATCTGTGTTCTCTGTCAGTGTGGTAATATTCCTGAGGACAGTGGGGGTGTTTTACACTTCTCAGGGTGTATCTGACTGTGGGTCATGATGTACACAGTGTGTCAGTGAGTGTGTTAATATTAATCTGTGTTCTCTGTCAGTGTGTTAATATTCCTGAGGACAGTGGGGGTGTTTTACACTTCACAGGGTGTATCTGGCTGTGGGTCATGATATACACAGTGTGTCAGTGAGTGTGTTAATATTAATCTGTGTTCTCTGTCAGTGTGTTAATATTACTGAGGACAGTGGGGGTGTTTTACACTTCACAGGGTGTATCTAACTGTGGGTCATGATGTACACAGTGTGTCAGTGAGTGTGTTAATATTAATCTGTGTTCTCTGTCAGTGTGTTAATATTACTGAGGACAGTGGGGGTGTTTTACACTTCTCAGGGTGTATCTGACTGTGGGTCATGATGTACACAGTGTGTCAGTGAGTGTGTTTATATTAATCTGTGTTCTCTGTCAGTGTGTTAATATTACTGAGGACAGTGGGGGTGTTTTACACTTCACAGGGTGTATCTGACTGTGGGTCATGATATACACAGTGTGTCAGTGAGTGTGTTAATATTAATCTGTGTTCTCTGTCAGTGTGTTAATATTCCTGAGGACAGTGGGAATGTTTTACACTTCACAGGGTTTATCTGACTGTGAGTCATGATATACACAGTGTGTCAGTGAGTGTGTTAATATTAATCTGTGTTCTCTGTCAGTGTGTTAATATTACTGAGGACAGTGGGGGTGTTTTACACTTCACAGGGTGTATCTGACTGTGGGTCATGATATACACAGTGTGTCAGTGAGTGTGTTAATATTAATCTGTGTTCTCTGTCAGTGTGTTAATATTACTGAGGACAGTGGGGGTGTTTTACACTTCACAGGGTTTATCTGACTGTGGGTCATGATGTACACAGTGTGTCAGTGAGTGTGTTAATATTAATCTGTGTTCTCTGTCAGTGTGTTAATATTACTGAGGACAGTGGGGATGTTTTACACTTCACAGGGTGTATCTGGCTGTGGGTCATGATGTACACAGTGTGTCAGTGAGTTTGTTAATATTAATCTGTGTTCTCTGTCAGTGTGTTAATATTACTGAGGACAGTGGGGGTGTTTTACACTTCACAGGGTGTATCTGACTGTGGGTCATGATATACACAGTGTGTCAGTGAGTGTGTTAATATTAATCTGTGTTCTCTGTCAGTGTGTTAATATTACTGAGGACAGTGGGGGTGTTTTACACTTCACAGGGTGTATCTGACTGTGGGTCATGATATACACAGTGTGTCAGTGAGTGTGTTAATATTAATCTGTGTTCTCTGTCAGTGTGTTAATATTCCTGAGGACAGTGGGAATGTTTTACACTTCACAGGGTTTATCTGACTGTGAGTCATGATATACACAGTGTGTCAGTGAGTGTGTTAATATTAATCTGTGTTCTCTGTCAGTGTGTTAATATTACTGAGGACAGTGGGGGTGTTTTACACTTCACAGGGTGTATCTGACTGTGGGTCATGATATACACAGTGTGTCAGTGAGTGTGTTAATATTAATCTGTGTTCTCTGTCAGTGTGTTAATATTACTGAGGACAGTGGGGGTGTTTTACACTTCACAGGGTTTATCTGACTGTGGGTCATGATGTACACAGTGTGTCAGTGAGTGTGTTAATATTAATCTGTGTTCTCTGTCAGTGTGTTAATATTACTGAGGACAGTGGGGATGTTTTACACTTCACAGGGTGTATCTGGCTGTGGGTCATGATGTACACAGTGTGTCAGTGAGTGTGTTAATATTAATCTGTGTTCTCTGTCAGTGTGTTAATATTACTGAGGACAGTGGGGGTGTTTTACACTTCACAGGGTGTATCTGACTGTGGGTCATGATATACACAGTGTGTCAGTGAGTGTGTTAATATTAATCTGTGTTCTCTGTCAGTGTGTTAATATTGCTGAGGACAGTGGGGGTGTTTTACACTTCACAGGGTGTATCTGACTGTGGGTCATGATATACACAGTGTGTCAGTGAGTGTGTTAATATTAATCTGTGTTCTCTGTCAGTGTGTTAATATTACTGAGGACAGTGGGGGTGTTTTACACTTCACAGGGTGTATCTGACTGTGGGTCATGATGTACACAGTGTGTCAGTGAGTGTGTTAATATTAATTTGTGTTCTCTGTCAGTGTGTTAATATTACTGAGGACAGTGGGGGTGTTTTACACTTCACAGGGTGTATCTTGCTGTGGGTCATGATGTACACAGTGTGTCAGTGAGTGTGTTAATATTAATCTGTGTTCTCTGTCAGTGTGTTAATATTACTGAGGACATTGGGGGTGTTTTACACTTCACAGGGTGTATCTGACTGTGGGTCATGATATACACAGTGTGTCAGTGAGTGTGTTAATATTAATCTGTGTTCTCTGTCAGTGTGTTAATATTCCTGAGGACAGTGGGGATGTTTTACACTTCACAGGGTGTATCTGACTGTGGGTCATGATGTACACAGTGTGTCAGTGAGTGTGTTAATATTAATCTGTGTTCTCTGTCAGTGTGTTAATATTACTGAGGACAGTGGGGGTGTTTTACAATTCACAGGGTGTATCTGACTATGGGTCATGATGTACACAGTGTGTCAGTGAGTGTGTTAATATTAATCTGTGTTCTCTGTCAGTGTGTTAATATTACTGAGGACAGTGGGGGTGTTTTACAATTCACAGGGTGTATCTGACTGTGGGTCATGATATACACAGTGTGTCAGTGAGTGTGTTAATATTAATCTGTGTTCTCTGTCAGTGTGTTAATATTACTGAGGACAGTGGGGGTGTTTTACACTTCACAGGGTGTATCTGACTGTGGGTCATGATGTACACAGTGTGTCAGTGAGTGTGTTAATATTAATTTGTGTTCTCTGTCAGTGTGTTAATATTACTGAGGACAGGGGGGTGTTTTACACTTCACAGGGTGTATCTGGCTGTGGGTCATGATGTACACAGTCAGTCAGTGAGTGTGTTAATATTAATCTGTGTTCTCTGTCAGTGTGTTAATATTACTGAGGACAGTGGGGGTGTTTTACACTTCACAGGGTGTATCTGGCTATGGGTCATGATATACACAGTGTGTCAGTGAGTGTGTTAATATTGATCTGTGTTCTCTGTCAGTGTGTCAATATTACTGAGGACAGTGGGGGTGTTTTACAATTCACAGGGTGTATCTGACTGTGGGTCATGATGTACACAGTGTGTCAGTGAGTGTGTTAATATTAATCTGTGTTCTCTGTCAGTGTGTTAATATTACTGAGGACAGTGGGGGTGTTTTACACTTCACCGGGTGTATCTGGCTGTGGGTCATGATGTACACAGTGTGTCAGTGAGTGTGTTAATATTAATCTGTGTTCTCTGTCAGTGTGTTAATATTCCTGAGGACAGTGGGGGTGTTTTACACTTCACAGGGTGTATCTGACTGTGGGTCATGATGTACACAGTGTGTCAGTGAGTGTGTTAATATTAATCTGTGTTCTCTGTCAGTGTATTAATATTCCTGAGGACAGTGGGGATGTTTTACACTTCACAGGGTGTATCTGACTGTGGGTCATGATATACACAGTGTGTCAGTGAGTGTGTTAATATTAATCTGTGTTCTCTGTCAGTGTGTTAATATTACTGAGGACAGTGGGGGTGTTTTACACTTCACAGGGTGTATCTGACTGTGGGTCATGATGTACACAGTGTGTCAGTGAGTGTGTTAATATTAATCTGTGTTCTCTGTCAGTGTGTTAATATTACTGAGGACAGTGGGGGTGTTTTACACTTCACAGGGTGTATCTGACTGTGGGTCATGATATACACAGTGTGTCAGTGAGTGTGTTAATATTAATCTGTGTTCTCTGTCAGTGTGTTAATATTACTGAGGACAGTGGGGGTGTTTTACACTTCACAGGGTGTATCTGACTGTGGGTCATGATATACACAGTGTGTCAGTGAGTGTGTTAATATTAATCTGTGTACTCTGTCAGTGTGTTCATATTACTGAGGACAGTGGGGGTGTTTTACACTTCACTGGGTGTATCTGACTGTGGGTCATGATGTACACAGTGTGTCAGTGAGTGTGTTAATATTAATCTGTGTTCTCTGTCAGTGTGTTAATATTACTGAGGACAGTGGGGGTGTTTTACACTTCACATTGTGTATCTGACTGTGGGTCATGATATACACAGTGTGTCAGTGAGTGTGTTAATATTAATCTGTGTTCTCTGTCAGTGTGGTAATATTCCTGAGGACAGTGGGGGTGTTTTACACTTCACAGGGTTTATCTGACTGTGGGTCATGATATACACAGTGTGTCAGTGAGTGTGTTAGTATTAATCTGTGTTCTCTGTCAGTGTGTTAATATTACTGAGGACAGTGGGGGTGTTTTACACTTCACAGGGTGTATCTGACTGTGGGTCATGATGTACACAGTGTGTCAGTGAGTGTGTTAATATTAATCTGTGTTCTCTATCAGTGTGTTAATATTCCTGAGGACAGTGGGGATGTTTTACACTTCACAGGGTGTATCTGACTGTGGGTCATGATATACACAGTGTGTCAGTGAGTGTGTTAATATTAATCTGTGTTCTCTGTCAGTGTGTTAATATTACTGAGGACAGTGGGGGTGTTTTACACTTCACAGGGTGTATCTGACTGTGGGTCATGATATACACAGTGTGTCAGTGAGTGTGTTAATATTAATGTGTGTTCTCTGTCAGTGTGTTAATATTCCTGAGGACAGTGGGGGTGTTTTACACTTCACAGGGTTTATCTGACTGTGGGTCATGATATACACAGTGTGTCAGTGAGTGTGTTAGTATTAATCAGTGTTCTCTGTCAGTGTGTTAATATTACTGAGGACAGTGGGGGTGTTTTACACTTCACAGGGTGTATCTGACTGTGGGTCATGATGTACACAGTGTGTCAGTGAGTGTGTTAATATTAATCTGTGTTCTCTGTCAGTGTGTTAATATTCCTGAGGACAGTGGGGGTGTTTTACACTTCACAGGGTGTATCTGACTGTGGGTCATGATATACACAGTGTGTCAGTGAGTGTGTTAATATTAATCTGTGTTCTCTGTCAGTGTGTTAATATTACTGAGGACAGTGGGGGTGTTTTACACTTCACCGGGCGTATCTGACTGTGGGTCATGATGTACACAGTGTGTCAGTGAGTGTGTTAATATTAATCTGTGTTCTCTGTCAGTGTGTTAATATTACTGAGGACAGTGGGGGTGTTTTACACTTCACAGGGTGTATCTGACTGTGGGTCATGATATACACAGTGTGTCAGTGGGTGTGTGAATATTAATCTGTGTTCTCTGTCAGTGTGTTAATATTGCTGAGGACAGTGGGGATGTTTTACACTTCACAGGGTGTATCTGACTGTGGGTCATGATATACACAGTGTGTCAGTGAGTGTGTTAATATTAATCTGTGTTCTCTGTCAGTGTGTTAATATTGCTGAGGACAGTGGGGGTGTTTTACACTTCACAGGGTTTATCTGACTGTGGGTCATGATATACAGAGTGTGTCAGTGAGTGTGTTAATATTAATCTGTGTTCTCTGTCAGTGTGTTAATATTACTGAGGACAGTGGGGGTGTTTTACACTTCACAGGGTTTATCTGACTGTGGGTCATGATATACACAGTGTGTCAGTGAGTGTGTTAATATTAATCTGTGTTCTCTGTCAGTGTGTTAATATTCCTGAGGACAGTGGGGGTGTTTTACACTTCACAGGGTGTATCTGACTGTGGGTCATGATGTACATAGTGTGTCAGTGAGTGTGTTAATATTAATCTGTATTCTCTGTCAGTGTGTTAATATTACTGAGGACAGTGGGGATGTTTTACACTTCACAGGGTGTATCTGACTGTGGGTCATGATGTACACAGTGTGTCAGTGAGTGTGTTAATATTAATCTGTGTTCTCTGTCAGTGTGTTAATATTCCTGAGGACAGTGGGGTTTTTTTACACTTCACAGGGTGTATCTGACTGTGGGTCATGATATACACAGTGTGTCAGTGAGTGTGTTAATATTAATCTGTGTTCTCTGTCAGTGTGTTAATATTACTGAGGACAGTGGGAATGTTTTACACTTCACAGGGTTTATCTGACTGTGAGTCATGATATACACAGTGTGTCAGTGAGTGTGTTAATATTAATCTGTGTTCTCTGTCAGTGTGTTAATATTCCTGAGGACAGTGGGGGTGTTTTACACTTCACAGGGTGTATCTGACTGTGGGTCATGATATACACAGTGTGTCAGTGATTGTGTTAATATTAATCTGTGTTCTCTGTCAGTGTGTTAATATTACTGAGGACAGTGGGGGTGTTTTACACTTCACAGGGTGTATCTGAAAGTGGGTCATGATATACACAGTGTGTCAGTGAGTGTGTTCATATTAATCTGTGTTCTCTGTCAGTGTGTTAATATTCCTGAGGACAGTGGGGGTGTTTTACACTTCACAGGGTGTATCTGGCTGTGGGTCATGATATACACAGTGTGTCAGTGAGTGTGTTAATATTAATCTGTGTTCTCTGTCAGTGTGTTAATATTACTGAGGACAGTGGGGGTGTTTTACACTTCACAGGGTGTATCTAACTGTGGGTCATGATGTACACAGTGTGTCAGTGAGTGTGTTAATATTAATCTGTGTTCTCTGTCAGTGTGTTAATATTACTGAGGACAGTGGGGGTGTTTTACACTTCTCAGGGTGTATCTGACTGTGGGTCATGATGTACACAGTGTGTCAGTGAGTGTGTTAATATTAATCTGTGTTCTCTGTCAGTGTGTTAATATTACTGAGGACAGTGGGGGTGTTTTACACTTCACAGGGTGTATCTGACTGTGGGTCATGATGTACACAGTGTGTCAGTGAGTGTGTTAATATTAATCTGTGTTCTCTGTCAGTGTGTTAATATTCCTGAGGACAGTGGGAATGTTTTACACTTCACAGGGTTTATCTGACTGTGAGTCATGATATACACAGTGTGTCAGTGAGTGTGTTAATATTAATCTGTGTTCTCTGTCAGTGTGTTAATATTACTGAGGACAGTGGGGATGTTTTACACTTCACAGGGTTTATCTGACTGTGAGTCATGATATACACAGTGTGTCAGTGAGTGTGTTAATATTAATCTGTGTTCTCTGTCAGTGTGTTAATATTACTGAGGACAGTGGGGATGTTTTACACTTCACAGGGTGTATCTGGCTGTGGGTCATGATGTACACAGTGTGTCAGTGAGTGTGTTAATATTAATCTGTGTTCTCTGTCAGTGTGTTAATATTACTGAGGACAGTGGGGGTGTTTTACACTTCACAGGGTGTATCTGACTGTGGGTCATGATATACACAGTGTGTCAGTGAGTGTGTTAATATTAATCTGTGTTCTCTGTCAGTGTGTTAATATTGCTGAGGACAGTGGGGGTGTTTTACACTTCACAGGGTGTATCTGACTGTGGGTCATGATCTACACAGTGTGTCAGTGAGTGTGTTAATATTAATCTGTGTTCTCTGTCAGTGTGTTAATATTACTGAGGACAGTGGGGGTGTTTTACACTTCACAGGGTGTATCTGACTGTGGATCATGATGTACACAGTGTGTCAGTGAGTGTGTTAATATCAATCTGTGTTCTCTGTCAGTGTGTTAATATTACTGAGGACAGTGGGGGTGTTTTACACTTCACAGGGTGTATCTGGCTGTGGGTCATGATGTACGCAGTGTGTCAGTGAGTGTGTTAATATTAATCTGTGTTCTCTGTCAGTGTGTTAATATTACTGAGGACAGTGGGGGTGTTTTACACTTCACAGGGTGTATCTGACTGTGGGTCATGATATACACACTGTGTCAGTGAGTGTGTTAATATTAATCTGTGTTCTCTGTCAGTGTGTTAATATTCCTGAGGACAGTGGGAATGTTTTACACTTCACAGGGTTTATCTGACTGTGAGTCATGATATACACAGTGTGTCAGTGAGTGTGTTAATATTAATCTGTGTTCTCTGTCAGTGTGTTAATATTACTGAGGACAGTGGGGGTGTTTTACACTTCACAGGGTGTATCTGACTGTGGGTCATGATATACACAGTGTGTCAGTGAGTGTGTTAATATTAATCTGTGTTCTCTGTCAGTGTGTTAATATTCCTGAGGACAGTGGGGGTGTTTTACACTTCACAGGGTGTATCTGACTGTGGGTCATGATATACACAGTGTGTCAGTGAGTGTGTTAATATTAATCTGTGTTCTCTGTCAGTGTGTTAATATTACTGAGGACAGTGGGGGTGTTTTACACTTCACAGGGTGTATCTGACTGTGAGTCATGATATACACAGTGTGTCAGTGAGTGTGTTAATATTAATCTGTGTTCTCTGTCAGTGTGTTAATATTCCTGAGGACAGTGGGGGTGTTTTACACTTCACAGTGTGTATCTGACTGTGGGTCATGATATACACAGTGTGTCAGTGAGTGTGTTAATATTAATCTGTGTTCTCTGTCAGTGTGTTAATATTACTGAGGACAGTGGGGGTGTTTTACACTTCACAGGGTTTATCTGACTGTGGGTCATGATGTACACAGTGTGTCAGTGAGTGTGTTAATATTAATCTGTGTTCTCTGTCAGTGTGTTAATATTACTGAGGACAGTGGGGGTTTTTTACACTTCACAGGGTGTATCTGACTGTGGGTCATGATGTACACAGTGTGTCAGTGAGTGTGTTAATATTAATCTGTGTTCTCTGTCAGTGTGTTAATATTACTGAGGACAGTGGGGATGTTTTACACTTCACAGGGTGTATCTGACTGTGGGTCATGATGTACACAGTGTGTCAGTGAGTGTGTTAATATTAATCTGTGTTCTCTGTCAGTGTGTTAATATTACTGAGGACAGTGGGGGTGTTTTACACTTCACAGGGTTTATCTGACTGTGGGTCATGATATACACAGTGTGTCAGTGAATGTGTTAATATTAATCTGTGTTCTCTGTCAGTGTGTTAATATTCCTGAGGACAGTGGGGGTGTTTAACACTTCACAGGGTTTATCTGACTGTGGGTCAAGATATACACAGTGTGTCAGTGAGTGTGTTAATATTAATCTGTGTTCTCTGTCAGTCTGTTAATATTACTGAGGACAGTGGGGATGTTTTAAACTTCACAGGGTGTATCTGGCTGTGGGTCATGATGTACACAGTGTGTCAGTGAATGTGTTAATATTAATCTGTGTTCTCTGTCAGTGTGTTAATATTACTGAGGACAGTGGGGGTGTTTTACACTTCACAGGGTGTATCTGACTGTGGGTCATGATATACACAGTGTGTCAGTGAGTGTGTTAATATTAATCTGTGTTCTCTGTCAGTGTGTTAATATTCCTGAGGACAGTGGGAATGTTTTACACTTCACAGGGTTTATCTGACTGTGAGTGATGATATACACAGTGTGTCAGTGAGTGTGTTAATATTAATCTGTGTTCTCTGTCAGTGTGTTAATATTCCTGAGGACAGTGGGAATGTTTTACACTTCACAGGGTTTATCTGACTGTGAGTCATGATATACACAGTGTGTCAGTGAGTGTGTTAATATTAATCTGTGTTCTCTGTCAGTGTGTTAATATTACTGAGGACAGTGGGGGTGTTTTACACTTCACAGGGTGTATCTGACTTTGGGTCATGATATACACAGTGTGTCAGTGAGTGTGTTAATATTAATCTGTGTTCTCTGTCAGTGTGTTAATATTACTGAGGACAGTGGGGGTGTTTTACACTTCACAGGGTTTATCTGACTGTGGGTCATGATGTACACAGTGTGTCAGTGAGTGTGTTAATATTAATCTGTGTTCTCTGTCAGTGTGTTAATATTACTGAGGACAGTGGGGATGTTTTACACTTCACAGGGTGTATCTGGCTGTGGGTCATGATGTACACAGTGTGTCAGTGAGTGTGTTAATATTAATCTGTGTTCTCTGTCAGTGTGTTAATATTACTGAGGACAGTGGGGGTGTTTTACAATTCACAGGGTGTATCTGACTGTGGGTCATGATATACACAGTGTGTCAGTGAGTGTGTTAATATTAATCTGTGTTCTCTGTCAGTGTGTTAATATTGCTGAGGACAGTGGGGGTGTTTTACACTTCACAGGGTGTATCTGACTGTGGGTCATGATGTACACAGTGTGTCAGTGAGTGTGTTAATATTAATCTGTGTTCTCTGTCAGTGTGTTAATATTACTGAGGACAGTGGGGATGTTTTACACTTCACAGGGTGTATCTGGCTGTGGGTCATGATGTACACAGTGTGTCAGTGAGTGTGTTAATATTAATCTGTGTTCTCTGTCAGTGTGTTAATATTACTGAGGACAGTGGGGGTGTTTTACAATTCACAGGGTGTATCTGACTGTGGGTCATGATATACACAGTGTGTCAGTGAGTGTGTTAATATTAATCTGTGTTCTCTGTCAGTGTGTTAATATTGCTGAGGACAGTGGGGGTGTTTTACACTTCACAGGGTGTATCTGACTGTGGGTCATGATATACACAGTGTGTCAGTGAGTGTGTTAATATTAATCTGTGTTCTCTGTCAGTGTGTTAATATTACTGAGGACAGTGGGGGTGTTTTACACTTCACAGGATGTATCTGACTGTGGGTCATGATGTACACAGTGTGTCAGTGAGTGTGTTAATATTAATTTGTGTTCTCTGTCAGTGTGTTAATATTACTGAGGACAGTGGGGGTGTTTTACACTTCACAGGGTGTATCTGGCTGTGGGTCATGATGTACACAGTGTGTCAGTGAGTGTGTTAATATTAATCTGTGTTCTCTGTCAGTGTGTTAATATTACTGAGGACAGTGGGGGTGTTTTACACTTCACAGGGTGTATCTGACTGTGGGTCATGATGTACACAGTGTGTCAGTGAGTGTGTTAATATTAATCTGTGTTCTCTGTCAGTGTGTTAATATTACTGAGGACAGTGGGGGTGTTTTACACTTCACAGGGTGTATCTGACTCTGGGTCATGATATACACAGTGTGTCAGTGAGTGTGTTAATATTAATCTGTGTTCTCTGTCAGTGTGTTAATATTACTGAGGACACTGGGGGTGTTTTACACTTCACAGGGTGTATCTGACTGTGGGTCATGATATACACAGTGTGTCAGTGAGTGTGTTAATATTAATCTGTGTTCTCTGTCAGTGTGTTAATATTCCTGAGGACAGTGGGGGTGTTTTACACTTCACAGGGTGTATCTGACTGTGGGTCATGATGTACACAGTGTGTCAGTGAGTGTGTTAATATTAATCTGTGTTCTCTGTCAGTGTGCTAATATTACTGAGGACAGTGGGGGTGTTTTACACTTCACAGGGTGTATCTGACTGTGGGTCATGATACACACAGTGTGTCAGTGAGTGTGTTAATATTAATCTGTGTTCTCTGTCAGTGTGTTAATATTACTGAGGACAGTGGGGGTGTTTTACACTTCACAGGGTTTATCTGACTCTGGGTCGTGATATACACAGTGTGTCAGTGAGTGTGTTAATATTAATCTGTGTTCTCTGTCAGTGTGTTAATATTCCTGAGGACAGTGGGGATGTTTTACACTTCACAGGGTGTATCTGACTGTGGGTCATGATATACACAGTGTGTCAGTGAGTGTGTTAATATTAATCTGTGTTCTCTGTCAGTGTGTTAATATTTCTGAGGACAGTGGGGGTGTTTTACACTTCACAGGGTGTATCTGACTGTGGGTCATGATAAACACAGTGTGTCAGTGAGTGTGTTAATATTAATCTGTGTTCTCTGTCAGTGTGTTAATATTACTGAGGACAGTGGGGGTGTTTTACACTTCACAGGGTTTATCTGACTCTGGGTCGTGATATACACAGTGTGTCAGTGAGTGTGTTAATATTAATCTGTGTTCTCTGTCAGTGTGTTAATATTCCTGAGGACAGTGGGGGTGTTTTACACTTCACAGGGTGTATCTGACTGTGGGTCATGATATACACAGTGTGTCAGTGAGTGTGTTAATATTAATATGTGTTCTCTGTCAGTGTGTTAATATTACTGAGGACAGTGGGGATGTTTTACACTTCACAGGCTGTATCTGACTGTGGGTCATGATATACACAGTGTGTCAGTGAGTGTGTTAATATTAATCTGTGTTCTCTGTCAGTGTGTTAATATTCCTGAGGACAGTGGGGATGTTTTACACTTCACAGGGTGTATCTGACTGTGGGTCATGATATACACAGTGTGTCAGTGAGTGTGTTAATATTAATCTGTGTTCTCTGTCAGTGTGTTAATATTACTGAGGACAGTGGGGGTGTTTTACACTTCACGTGGTGTATCTGACTGTGGGTCATGAGATACACAGTGTGTCAGTGAGTGTGTTAATATTAATCTGTGTTCTCTGTCAGTGTGTTAATATTCCTGAGGACAGTGGGGGTGTTTTACACTTCACAGGGTGTATCTGACTGTGGGTCATGATATACACAGTGTGTCAGTGAGTGTGTTAATATTAATCTGTGTTCTCTGTCAGTGTGTTAATATTACTGAGGACAGTGGGGGTGTTTTACACTTCACAGGGTGTATCTGACTGTGGGTCATTATATACACAGTGTGTCAGTGAGTGTGTTAATATTAATCTGTGTTCTCTGTCAGTGTGTTAATATTACTGAGGACAGTGGGGGTGTTTTACACTTCACAGGGTGTATCTGACTGTGGGTCATGATGTACACAGTGTGTCAGTGAGTGTGTTAATATTAATCTGTGTTCTCTGTCAGTGTGTTAATATTCCTGAGGACAGTGGGGGTGTTTTACACTTCACAGGGTGTATCTGACTGTGGGTCACGATGTACACAGTGTGTCAGTGAGTGTGTTAATATTAATCTGTGTTCTCTGTCAGTGTGTTAATATTACTGAGGACAGTGGGGGTGTTTTACACTTCACAGGGTTTATCTGACTGTGGGTCATGATGTACACAGTGTGTCAGTGAGTGTGTTAATATTAATCTGTGTTCTCTGTCAGTGTGTTAATATTACTGAGGACAGTGGGGGTGTTTTACACTTCACAGGGTGTATCTGACTGTGGGTCATGATGTACACAGTGTGTCAGTGAGTGTGTTAATATTAATCTGTGTTCTCTGTCAGTGTGTTAATATTACTGAGGACAGTGGGGATGTTTTACACTTCACAGGGTGTATCTGACTGTGGGTCATGATGTACACAGTGTGTCAGTGAGTGTGTTAATATTAATCTGTGTTCTCTGTCAGTGTGTTAATATTACTGAGGACAGTGGGGGTGTTTTACACTTCACAGGGTTTATCTGACTGTGGGTCATGATATACACAGTGTGTCAGTGAGTGTGTTAATATTAATCTGTGTTCTCTGTCAGTCTGTTAATATTACTGAGGACAGTGGGGATGTTTTAAACTTCACAGGGTGTATCTGACTGTGGGTCATGATATACACAGTGTTTCAGTGAGTGTGTTAATATTAATCTGTGTTCTCTGTCAATGTGTTAATATTACTGAGGACAGTGGGGGTGTTTTCCACTTCACAGGGTGTATCTGACTGTGGGTCATGATATACACAGTGTGTCAGTGAGTGTGTTAATATTAATCTGTGTTCTCTGTCAGTGTGTTAATATTACTGATGAAAGTGGGGATGTTTTACACTTCACAGGGTTTATCTGACTGTGGGTCATGATATACACAGTGTGTCAGTGAGTGTGTTAATATTAATCTGTATTCTCTGTCAGTGTGTTAATATTACTGAGGACAGTGGTGGTGTTTTACACTTCACTGGGTGCATCTGACTGTGGGTCACGATGTACACAGTGTGTCAGTGAGTGTGTTAATATTAATCTGTGTTCCCTGTCAGTGTGTTAATATTACTGAGGACTGTGGGGGTGTTTTACACTTCACAGGGTGTATCTGACTGTGGGTCATGATATACACAGTGTGTCAGTGAGTGTGTTAATATTAATCTGTGTTCTCTGTCAGTGTGTTAATATTGCTGAGGACAGTGGGGGTGTTTTACACTTCACAGGGTGTATCTGACTGTGGGTCATGATATACACAGTGTGTCAGTGAGTGTGTTAATATTAATCTGTGTTCTCTGTCAGTGTGTTAATATTACTGAGGACAGTGGGGGTGTTTTACACTTCACTGGCTGCATCTGACTGTGGGTCACGATGTACACAGTGTGTCAGTGAGTGTGTTAATATTAATCTGTGTTCTCTGTCAGTGTGTTAATATTACTGAGGACAGTGGGGGTGTTTTACACTTCACTGGGTGCATCTGACTGTGGGTCATGATATACACAGTGTGTCAGTGAGTGTGTTAATATTAATCTGTGTTCTCTGTCAGTGTGTTAATATTACTGAGGACAGTGGGGCTGTTTTACACTTCACAGGGTGTAACTGACTGTGGGTCATGATATGCACAGTGTGTCAGTGAGTGTGTTAATATTAATCTGTGTTCTCTGTCAGTGTGTTAATATTACTGAGGACAGTGGGGGTGTTTTACACTTCACAGGGTGTATCTGACTGTGGGTCATGATATACACAGTGTGTCAGTGAATGTGTTAATATTAATCTGTGTTCTCTGTCAGTGTGTTAATATTAGAGAGGACAGTGGGGGTGTTTTACACTTCACAGGGTGTATCTGACTGTGGGTCATGATATACACAGTGTGTCAGTGAGTGTGTTAATATTAATCTGTGTTCTCTGTCTGTGTGTTAATATTACTGAGGACAGTGGGGGTGTTTTACACTTCACAGGGTGTATCTGACTGTGGGTCATGATATACACAGTGTGTCAGTGAGTGTGTTAATATTAATCTGTGTTCTCTGTCAGTGTGTTAATATTACTGAGGACAGTGGGGGTGTTTTACACTTCACAGGGTGTATCTGACTGTGGGTCATGATGTACACAGTGTGTCAGTGAGTGTGTTAATATTAATCTGTGTTCTCTGTCAGTGTGTTAATATTCCTGAGGACAGTGGGAGTGTTTTACACTTCACAGGGTGTATCTGACTGTGAGTCATGATATACACAGTGTGTCAGTGAGTGTGTTAATATTAATCTGTGTTCTCTGTCAGTGTGTTAATATGACTGAGGACAGTGGGGGTGTTTTACACTTCACAGGGTGTATCTGACTGTGGGTCATGATGTACACAGTGTATCAGTGAGTGTGTTAATATTAATCTGTGTTCTCTGTCAGTGTGTTAATATTACTGAGGACAGTGGGGTTGTTTTACACTTCACAGGGTGTATCTGACTGTGGGTCATGATGTACACAGTGTGTCAGTGAGTGTGTTAATATTAATCTGTGTTCTCTGTCAGTGTGTTAATATTATTGAGGACAGTGGGGGTGTTTTACACTTCACAGGGTGTATCTGACTGTGGGTCATGATATACACAGTGTGTCAGTGAGTGTGTTAATATTAATCTGTGTTCTCTGTCAGTGTGTTAATATTCCTGAGGACAGTGGGGGTGTTTTACACTTCACAGGGTGTATCTGACTGTGGGTCATGATATACAAAGTGTGTCAGTGAGTGTGTTAATATTAATCTGTGTTCTCTGTCAGTGTGTTAATATTACTGAGGACAGTGGGGGTGTTTTACACTTCACAGGGTGTATCTGACTGTGGGTCATGATATACACAGTGTGTCAGTGAGTGTGTTAATATTAATCTGTGTTCTCTGTCAGTGTGTTAATATTACTGAGGACAGTGGGGATGTTTTACACTTCACAGGGTGTATCTGACTGTGCGTCATGATATACACAGTGTGTCAGTGAGTGTGTTAATATTAATCTGTATTCTCTGTCAGTGTGTTAATATTACTGAGGACAGTGGGGGTGTTTTACACTTCACAGGGTTTATCTGACTGTGGGTCATGATATACACAGTGTGTCAGTGAGTGTGTTAATATTAATCTGTGTTCTCTGTCAGTGTGTTAATATTCCTGAGGACAGTGGGGGTGTTTTACACTTCACAGGGTGTATCTGACTGTGGGTCATGATATACACAGTGTGTCAGTGAGTGTGTTAATATTAATCTGTGTTCTCTGTCAGTGTGTTAATATTACTGAGGACAGTGGGGGTGTTTTACACTTCACAGGGTTTATCTGACTGTGGGTCATGATATACACAGTGTGTCAGTGAGTGTGTTAATATTAATCTGTGTTCTCTGTCAGTGTGTTAATATTCCTGAGGACAGTGGGGGTGTTTTACACTTCACAGGGTTTATCTGACTGTGGGTCATGATATACACAGTGTGTCAGTGAGTGTGTTAATATTAATCTGTGTTCTCTGTCAGTGTGTTAATATTACTGAGGACAGTGGGGGTGTTTTACACTTCACAGGGTGTATCTGACTGTGGGTCATGATGTACACAGTGTGTCAGTGAGTGTGTTAATATTAATCTGTGTTCTCTGTCAGTGTGTTAATATTACTGAGGACAGTGGGGGTGTTTTACACTTCACAGGGTGTATCTGACTGTGGGTCATGATATACACAGTGTGTCAGTGAGAGTGTTAATATTAATCTGTGTTCTCTGTCAGTGTGTTAATATTACTGAGGACAGTGGGGGTGTTTTACACTTCACAGGGTGTATCTGACTGTGGGTCATGATATACACAGTGTGTCAGTGAGTGTGTTAATATTAATCTGTGTTCTCTGTCAGTGTGTTAATATTACTGAGGACAGTGGGGATGTTTTACACTTCACAGGGTGTATCTGACTGTGGGTCATGATATACACAGTGTGTCAGTGAGTGTGTTAATATTAATCTTTGTTCTCTGTCAGTGTGTTAATATTCCTGAGGACAGTGGGGGTGTTTTACACTTCCTCGGGTGTATCTGACTGTGGGTCATGATATACACAGTGTGTCAGTGAGTCTGTTAATATTAATCTGTGTTCTCTGTCAGTGTGTTAATATTACTGAGGACAGTGGGGGTGTTTTACACTTCACAGGGTGTATCTGACTGTGGGTCATGATATACACAGTGTGTCAGTCAGTGTGTTAATATTAATCTGTGTTCTCTGTCAATGTGTTAATATTACTGAGGACAGTGGGGATGTTTTACACTTCACATGGTGTATCTGACTGTGGGTCGTGATATACACAGTGTGTCAGTGAGTGTGTTAATATTAATCTGTGTTCTCTGTCAGTGTGTTAATATTACTGAGGACAGTGGGGATGTTTTACACTTCACAGGGTGTATCTGACTGTGGGTCATGATATACACAGTGTGTCAGTGAGTGTGTTAATAGTAATCTGTGTTCTCTGTCAGTGTGTTAATATTCCTGAGGACAGTGGGGGTGTTTTACACTTCACCGGGTGTATCTGACTGTGGGTCATGATATACACAGTGTGTCAGTGAGTCTGTTAATATTAATCTGTGTTCTCTGTCAGTGTGTTAATATTACTGAGGACAGTGGGGGTGTTTTACACTTCACAGGGTGTATCTGACTGTGGGTCATGATGTACACAGTGTGTCAGTGAGTGTGTTAATATTAATCTGTGTTCTCTGTCAATGTGTTAATATTACTGAGGACAGTGGGGATGTTTTACACTTCACAGGGTGTATCTGACTGTGGGTCGTGATATACACAGTGTGTCAGTGAGTGTGTTAATATTAATCTGTGTTCTCTGTCAGTGTGTTAATATTACTGAGGACAGTGGGGGTGTTTTACACTTCACAGGGTTTATCTGACTGTGGGTCATGATAGACACAGTGTGTCAGTGAGTGTGTTAATATTAATCTGTGTTCTCTGTCAGTGTGTTAATATTACTGAGGACAGTGGGGGTGTTTTACACTTCACAGGGTTTATCTGACTGTGGGTCATGATATACACAGTGTGTCAGTGAGTGTGTTAATATTAATCTGTGTTCTCTGTCAGTGTGTTAATATTACTGAGGGCAGTGGGGGTGTTTTACACTTCACAGGGTGTATCTGACTGTGGGTCATGATATACACAGTGTGTCAGTGAGAGTGTTAATATTAATCTGTGTTCTCTGTCAGTGTGTTAATATTACTGAGGACAGTGGGGATGTTTTACACTTCACAGGGTGTATCTGACTGTGGGTCATGATGTACACAGTGTGTCAGTGAGTGTGTTAATATTAATCTGTGTTCTCTGTCAGTGTGTTAATATTACTGAGGACAGTGGGGGTGTTTTACACTTCACAGGGTGTATCTGACTGTGGGTCATGATATACACAGTGTGTCAGTGAGAGTGTTAATATTAATCTGTGTTCTCTGTCAGTGTGTTAATATTCCTGAGGACAGTGGGGGTGTTTTACACTTCACCGGGGGTATCTGACTGTGGGTCATGATATACACAGTGTGTCAGTGAGTATGTTAATATTAATCTGTGTTCTCTGTCAATGTGTTAATATTACTGAGGACAGTGGGGATGTTTTACATTTCACATGGTGTATCTGACTGTGGGTCGTGATATACACAGTGTGTCAGTGAGTGTGTTAATATTAATCTGTGTTCTCTGTCAGTGTGTTAATATTACTGAGGACAGTGGGGATGTTTTACACTTCACAGGGTGTATCTGACTGTGGGTCATGATGTACATAGTGTGTCAGTGAGTGTGTTAATATTAATCTGTGTTCTCTGTCAGTGCGTTAATATTACTGAGGACAGTGGGGGTGTTTTACACTTCACAGGGTGTATCTGACTGTGGGTCATGATATACACAGTGTGTCAGTGAGTGTGTTAATATTAATCTGTGTTCTCTGTCAATGTGTTAATATTACTGAGGACAGTGGGGATGTTTTACACTTCACAGGGTGTATCTGACTGTGGGTCGTGATATACACAGTGTGTCAGTGAGTGTGTTAATATTAATCTGTGTTCTCTGTCAGTTTGTTAATATTCCTGAGGACAGTGGGGATGTTTTACACTTCACAGGGTGTATCTGACTGTGGGTCATGATATACACAGTGTGTCAGTGAGTGTGTTAATATTAATCTGTATTCTCTGTCAGTGTGTTAATATTACTGAGGACAGTGGGGGTGTTTTACACTTCACAGGGTTTATCTGACTGTGGGTCATGATATACACAGTGTGTCAGTGAGTGTGTTAATATTAATCTGTGTTCTCTGTCAGTGTGTTAATATTCCTGAGGACAGTGGGGGTGTTTTACACTTCACAGGGTGTATCTGACTGTGGGTCATGATATACACAGTGTGTCAGTGAGTGTGTTAATATTAATCTGTGTTCTCTGTCAGTGTGTTAATATTACTGAGGACAGTGGGGATGTTTTACACTTCACAGGGTTTATCTGACTGTGGGTCATGATATATACAGTGTGTCAGTGAGTGTGTTAATATTAATCTGTGTTCTCTGTCAGTGTGTTAATATTACTGAGGACAGTGGGGATGTTTTACACTTCACAGGGTGTATCTGACTGTGGGTCATGATGTACACAGTGTGTCAGTGAGTGTGTTAATATTAATCTGTGTTCTCTGTCAGTGTGTTAATATTACTGAGGACAGTGGGGGTGTTTTACACTTCACAGGGTGTATCTGACAGTGGGTCATGATATACACAGTGTGTCAGTGAGAGTGTTAATATTAATCTGTGTTCTCTGTCAGTGTGTTAATATTACTGAGGACAGTGGGGGTGTTTTACACTTCACAGTGTGTATCTGACTGTGGGTCATGATATACACAGTGTGTCAGTGAGTGTGTTAATATTAATCTGTGTTCTCTGTCAGTGTGTTAATATTACTGAGGACAGTGGGGATGTTTTACACTTCACAGGGTGTATCTGACTGTGGGTCATGATATACACAGTGTGTCAGTGAGTGTGTTAATATTAATCTGTGTTCTCTGTCAGTGTGTTAATATTCCTGAGGACAGTGGGGGTGTTTTACACTTCACCGGGTGTATCTGACTGTGGGTCATGATATACCCAGTGTGTCAGTGAGTCTGTTAATATTAATCTGTGTTCTCTGTCAGTGTGTTAATATTACTGAGGACAGTGGGGGTCTTTTACACTTCACAGGGTGTATCTGACTGTGGGTCATGATATACACAGTGTGTCAGTGAGTGTGTTAATATTAATCTGTGTTCTCTGTCAATGTGTTAATATTACTGAGGACAGTGGGGATGTTTAACACTTCACATGGTGTATCTGACTGTGGGTCGTGATATACACAGTGTGTCAGTGAGTGTGTTAATATTAATCTGTGTTCTCTGTCAGTGTGTTAATATTACTGAGGACAGTGGGGATGTTTTACACTTCACAGGGTGTATCTGACTGTGGGTCATGATATACACAGTGTGTCAGTGAGTGTGTTAATATTAATCTGTGTTCTCTGTCAGTGTGTTAATATTCCTGAGGACAGTGGGGGTGTTTTACACTTCACCGGGTGTATCTGACTGTGGGTCATGATATACACAGTGTGTCAGTGAGTCTGTTAATATTAATCTGTGTTCTCTGTCAGTGTGTTAATATTACTGAGGACAGTGGGGGTGTTTTACACTTCACAGGGTGTATCTGACTGTGCGTCATGATATACACAGTGTGTCAGTGAGTGTGTTAATATTAATCTGTGTTCTCTGTCAATGTGTTAATATTACTGAGGACAGTGGGGATGTTTTACACTTCACAGGGTGTATCTGACTGTGGGTCGTGATATACACAGTGTGTCATTGAGTGTGTTAATATTAATCTGTGTTCTCTGTCAGTTTGTTAATATTCCTGAGGACAGCGGGTGTGTTTTACACTTCACAGGGTTTATCTGACTGTGGGTCATGATATACACAGTGTGTCAGTGAGTGTGTTAATATTAATCTGTGTTCTCTGTCAGTGTGTTAATATTACTGAGGACAGTGGGGGTGTTTTACACTTCACAGTGTTTATCTGACTGTGGGTCATGATATACACAGTGTGTCAGTGAGTGTGTTAATATTAATCTGTGTTCTCTGTCAGTGTGTTAATATTCCTGAGGACAGTGGGGGTGTTTTACACTTCACAGGTTGTATCTGACTGTGGGTCATGATATACACAGTGTGTCAGTGAGTGTGTTAATATTAATCTGTGTTCTCTGTCAGTGTGTTAATATTACTGAGGACAGTGGGGGTGTTTTACACTTCACAGGGTTTATCTGACTGTGGGTCATGATGTACACAGTGTGTCAGTGAGTGTGTTAATATTAATCTGTGTTCTCTGTCAGTGTGTTAATATTACTGAGGGCAGTGGGGGTGTTTTACACTTCACAGGGTGTATCTGACTGTGGGTCATGATATACACAGTGTGTCAGTGAGAGTGTTAATATTAATCTGTGTTCTCTGTCAGTGTGTTAATATTACTGAGGACAGTGGGGATGTTTTACACTTCACAGGGTGTATCTGACTGTGGGTCATGATGTACACAGTGTGTCAGTGAGTGTGTTAATATTAATCTGTGTTCTCTGTCAGTGTGTTAATATTACTGAGGACAGTGGGGGTGTTTTACACTTCACAGGGTGTATCTGACTGTGGGTCAAGATATACACCATGTGTCAGTGAGAGTGTTAATATTAATCTGTGTTCTCTGTCAGTGTGTTAATATTACTGAGGACAGTGGGGGTGTTTTACACTTCACAGGGTGTATCTGACTGTGGGTCATGATATACACAGTGTGTCAGTGAGTGTGTTAATATTAATCTGTGTTCTCTGTCAGTGTGTTAATATTACTGAGGACAGTGGGGATGTTTTACACTTCACAGGGTGTATCTGACTGTGGGTCATGATATACACAGTGTGTCAGTGAGTGTGTTAATATTAATCTGTGTTCTCTGTCAGTGTGTTAATATTCCTGAGGACAGTGGGGGTGTTTTACACTTCACCGGGTGTATCTGACTGTGGGTCATGATATACACAGTGTGTCAGTGAGTGTGTTAATATTAATCTGTGTTCTCTGTCAATGTGTTAATATTACTGAGGACAGTGGGGATGTTTTACACTTCACATGGTGTATCTGACTGTGGGTCGTGATATACACAGTGTGTCAGTGAGTGTGTTAATATTAATCTGTGTTCTCTGTCAGTGTGTTAATATTACTGAGGACAGTGGGGATGTTTTACACTTCACAGGGTGTATCTGACTGTGGGTCATGATGTACATAGTGTGTCAGTGAGTGTGTTAATATTAATCTGTGTTCTCTGTCAGTGTGTTAATATTACTGAGGACAGTGTGGGTGTTTTACACTTCACAGGGTGTATCTGACTGTGGGTCATGATATACACAGTGTGTCAGTGAGTGTGTTAATATTAATCTGTGTTCTCTGTCAATGTGTTAATATTACTGAGGACAGTGGGGATGTTTTACACTTCACAGGGTGTATCTGACTGTGGGTCGTGATATACACAGTGTGTCAGTGAGTGTGTTAATATTAATCTGTGTTCTCTGTCAGTTCGTTAATATTCCTGAGGACAGCGGGGGTGTTTTACACTTCACAGGGTTTATCTGACTGTGGGTCATGATATACACAGTGTGTCAGTGAGTGTGTTAATATTAATCTGTGTTCTCTGTCAGTGTGTTAATATTACTGAGGACAGTGGGGGTGTTTTACACTTCACAGGGTTTATCTGACTGTGGGTCATGATATACACAGTGTGTCAGTGAGTGTGTTAATATTAATCTGTGTTCTCTGTCAGTGTGTTAATATTCCTGAGGACAGTGGGGGTGTTTTACACTTCACAGGGTGTATCTGACTGTGGGTCATGATATACACAGTGTGTCAGTGAGTGTGTTAATATTAATCTGTGTTCTCTGTCAGTGTGTTAATATTACTGAGGACAGTGGGGGTGTTTTACACTTCACAGGGTTTATCTGACTGTGGGTCATGATATACACAGTGTGTCAGTCAGTGTGTTAATATTAATCTGTGTTCTCTGTCAGTGTGTTAATATTACTGAGGGCAGTGGGGGTGTTTTACACTTCACAGGGTGTATCTGACTGTGGGTCATGATATACACAGTGTGTCAGTGAGAGTGTTAATATTAATCTGTGTTCTCTGTCAGTGTGTTAATATTACTGAGGGCAGTGGGGGTGTTTTACACTTCACAGGGTGTATCTGACTGTGGGTCATGATATACACAGTGTGTCAGTGAGTGTGTTAATATTAATCTGTGTTCTCTGTCAGTGTGTTAATATTGCTGAGGACAGTGGGGGTGTTTTACACTTCACAGGGTGTATCTGACTGTGGGTCATGATATACACAGTGTGTCAGTGAGAGTGTTAATATTAATCTGTGTTCTCTGTCAGTGTGTTAATATTACTGAGGACAGTGGGGGTGTTTTACACTTCACAGGGTGTATCTGACTGTGGGTCATGATATACACAGTGTGTCAGTGAGTGTGTTAATATTAATCTGTGTTCTCTGTCAGTGTGTTAATATTACTGAGGACAGTGGGGATGTTTTACACTTCACAGGGTGTATCTGACTGTGGGTCATGATGTACACAGTGTGTCAGTGAGTGTGTTAATATTAATCTGTGTTCTCTGTCAGTGTGTTAATATTCCTGAGGACAGTGGGGGTGTTTTACACTTCACCGGGTGTATCTGACTGTGGGTCATGATATACACAGTGTGTCAGTGAGTGTGTTAATATTAATCTGTGTTCTCTGTCAGTGTGTTAATATTACTGAGGACAGTGGGGGTGTTTTACACTTCACAGGGTGTATCTGACTGTGGGTCATGATATACACAGTGTGTCAGTGTGTGTGTTAATATTAATCTGTGTTGTCTGTCAGTGTGTTAATATTACTGAGGACAGTGGGGGTGTTTTACACTTCACAGGGTGTATCTGACTGTGGGTAATGATATACACAGTGTGTCAGTGAGTGTGTTAATATTAATCTGTGTTCTCTGTCAGTTCGTTAATATTCCTGAGGACAGCGGGGGTGTTTTACACTTCACAGGGTTTATCTGACTGTGGGTCATGATATACACAGTGTGTCAGTGAGTGTGTTAATATTAATCTGTGTTCTCTGTCAGTGTGTTAATATTACTGAGGACAGTGGGGGTGTTTTACACTTCACAGGGTTTATCTGACTGTGGGTCATGATATACACAGTGTGTCAGTGAGTGTGTTAATATTAATCTGTGTTCTCTGTCAGTGTGTTAATATTCCTGAGGACAGTGGGGGTGTTTTACACTTCACAGGGTGTATCTGACTGTGGGTCATGATATACACAGTGTGTCAGTGAGTGTGTTAATATTAATCTGTGTTTTCTGTCAGTGTGTTAATATTACTGAGGACAGTGGGGGTGTTTTACACTTCACAGGGTTTATCTGACTGTGGGTCATGATATACACAGTGTGTCAGTGAGTGTGTTAATATTAATCTGTGTTCTCTGTCAGTGTGTTAATATTACTGAGGGCAGTGGGGGTGTTTTACACTTCACAGGGTGTATCTGACTGTGGGTCATGATATACTCAGTGTGTCAGTGAGAGTGTTAATATTAATCTGTGTTCTCTGTCAGTGTGTTAATATTACTGAGGTCAGTGGGGATGTTTTACTCTTCACAGGGTGTATCTGACTGTGGGTCATGATATACACAGTGTGTCAGTGAGTGTGTTAATATTAATCTGTGTTCTCTGTCAATGTGTTAATATTACTGAGGACAGTGGGGATGTTTTACACTTCACAGGGTGTATCTGACTGTGGGTCGTGATATACACAGTGTGTCAGTGAGTGTGTTAATATTAATCTGTGTTCTCTGTCAGTTCGTTAATATTCCTGAGGACAGCGGGGGTGTTTTACACTTCACAGGGTTTATCTGACTGTGGGTCATGATATACACAGTGTGTCAGTGAGTGTGTTAATATTAATCTGTGTTCTCTGTCAGTGTGTTAATATTACTGAGGACAGTGGGGGTGTTTTACACTTCACAGGGTTTATCTGACTGTGGGTCATGATATACACAGTGTGTCAGTGAGTGTGTTAATATTAATCTGTGTTCTCTGTCAGTGTGTTAATATTCCTGAGGACAGTGGGGGTGTTTTACACTTCACAGGGTGTATCTGACTGTGGGTCATGATATACACAGTGTGTCAGTGAGTGTGTTAATATTAATCTGTGTTCTCTGTCAGTGTGTTAATATTACTGAGGACAGTGGGGGTGTTTTACACTTCACAGGGTTTATCTGACTGTGGGTCATGATATACACAGTGTGTCAGTCAGTGTGTTAATATTAATCTGTGTTCTCTGTCAGTGTGTTAATATTACTGAGGGCAGTGGGGGTGTTTTACACTTCACAGGGTGTATCTGACTGTGGGTCATGATATACACAGTGTGTCAGTGAGAGTGTTAATATTAATCTGTGTTCTCTGTCAGTGTGTTAATATTACTGAGGGCAGTGGGGGTGTTTTACACTTCACAGGGTGTATCTGACTGTGGGTCATGATATACACAGTGTGTCAGTGAGTGTGTTAATATTAATCTGTGTTCTCTGTCAGTGTGTTAATATTGCTGAGGACAGTGGGGGTGTTTTACACTTCACAGGGTGTATCTGACTGTGGGTCATGATATACACAGTGTGTCAGTGAGAGTGTTAATATTAATCTGTGTTCTCTGTCAGTGTGTTAATATTACTGAGGACAGTGGGGGTGTTTTACACTTCACAGGGTGTATCTGACTGTGGGTCATGATATACACAGTGTGTCAGTGAGTGTGTTAATATTAATCTGTGTTCTCTGTCAGTGTGTTAATATTACTGAGGACAGTGGGGATGTTTTACACTTCACAGGGTGTATCTGACTGTGGGTCATGATGTACACAGTGTGTCAGTGAGTGTGTTAATATTAATCTGTGTTCTCTGTCAGTGTGTTAATATTCCTGAGGACAGTGGGGGTGTTTTACACTTCACCGGGTGTATCTGACTGTGGGTCATGATATACACAGTGTGTCAGTGAGTGTGTTAATATTAATCTGTGTTCTCTGTCAGTGTGTTAATATTACTGAGGACAGTGGGGGTGTTTTACACTTCACAGGGTGTATCTGACTGTGGGTCATGATATACACAGTGTGTCAGTGTGTGTGTTAATATTAATCTGTGTTGTCTGTCAGTGTGTTAATATTACTGAGGACAGTGGGGGTGTTTTACACTTCACAGGGTGTATCTGACTGTGGGTCATGATATACACAGTGTGTCAGTGAGTGTGTTAATATTAATCTGTGTTCTCTGTCAGTTCGTTAATATTCCTGAGGACAGCGGGGGTGTTTTACACTTCACAGGGTTTATCTGACTGTGGGTCATGATATACACAGTGTGTCAGTGAGTGTGTTAATATTAATCTGTGTTCTCTGTCAGTGTGTTAATATTACTGAGGACAGTGGGGGTGTTTTACACTTCACAGGGTTTATCTGACTGTGGGTCATGATATACACAGTGTGTCAGTGAGTGTGTTAATATTAATCTGTGTTCTCTGTCAGTGTGTTAATATTCCTGAGGACAGTGGGGGTGTTTTACACTTCACAGGGTGTATCTGACTGTGGGTCATGATATACACAGTGTGTCAGTGAGTGTGTTAATATTAATCTGTGTTTTCTGTCAGTGTGTTAATATTACTGAGGACAGTGGGGGTGTTTTACACTTCACAGGGTTTATCTGACTGTGGGTCATGATATACACAGTGTGTCAGTGAGTGTGTTAATATTAATCTGTGTTCTCTGCCAGTGTGTTAATATTACTGAGGGCAGTGGGGGTGTTTTACACTTCACAGGGTGTATCTGACTGTGGGTCATGATATACTCAGTGTGTCAGTGAGAGTGTTAATATTAATCTGTGTTCTCTGTCAGTGTGTTAATATTACTGAGGTCAGTGGGGATGTTTTACTCTTCACAGGGTGTATCTGACTGTTGGTCATGATATACACAGTGTGTCAGTGAGTGTGTTAATATTAATCTGTGTTCTCTGTCAGTGTGTTAATATTACTGAGGACAGTGGGGATGTTTTACACTTCACAGGGTGTATCTGACTGTGGATCATGATATACACAGTGTGTCAGTGAGTGTGTTAATATTAATCTGTGTTCTCTGTCAGTGTGTTAATATTCCTGAGGACAGTGGGGGTGTTTTACACTTCACCGGGTGTATCTGACTGTGGGTCATGATATACACAGTGTGTCAGTGAGTCTGTTAATATTAATCTGTGTTCTCTGTCAGTGTGTTAATATTACTGAGGACAGTGGGGGTGTTTCACACTTCACAGGGTGTATCTGACTGTGGGTCATGATATACACAGTGTGTCAGTGAGTGTGTTAATATTAATCTGTGTTCTCTGTCAATGTGTTAATATTACTGAGGACAGTGGGGATGTTTTACACTTCACAGGGTTTATCTGACTGTGGGTCGTGATATACACAGTGTGTCAGTGAGTGTGTTAATATTAATCTGTGTTCTCTGTCAGTGTGTTAGTATTACTGAGGACAGTGGGGATGTTTTACACTTCACAGGGTGTATCTGACTGTGGGTCATGATATACACAGTGTGTCAGTGAGTGTGTTAATATTAATCTGTGTTCTCTGTCAGTGTGTTAATATTCCTGAGGACAGTGGGGGTGTTTTACACTTCACCGGGTGTATCTGACTGTGGGTCATGATGTACACAGTGTGTCAGTGAGTCTGTTAATATTAATCTGTGTTCTCTGTCAGTGTGTTAATATTACTGAGGACAGTGGGGGTGTTTTACACTTCACAGGGTGTATCTGACTGTGGGTCATGATGTACACAGTGTGTCAGTGAGTGTGTTAATATTAATCTGTGTTCTCTGTCAATGTGTTAATATTACTGAGGACAGTGGGGATGTTTTACACTTCACAGGGTGTATCTGACTGTGGGTCGTGATATACACAGTGTGTCAGTGAGTGTGTTAATATTAATCTGTGTTCTCTGTCAGCGTGTTAATATTCCTGAGGACAGCGGGGGTGTTTTACACTTCACAGGGTTTATCTGACTGTGGGTCATGATATACACAGTGTGTCAGTGAGTATGTTAATATTAATCTGTGTTCTCTGTCAGTGTGTTAATATTACTGAGGACAGTGGGGGTGTTTTACACTTCACAGGGTGTATCTGACTGTGGGTCATGATATACACAGTGTGTCAGTGAGAGTGTTAATATTAATCTGTGTTCTCTGTCAGTGTGTTAATATTACTGAGGGCAGTGGGGGTGTTTTACACTTCACAGGGTGTATCTGACTGTGGGTCATGATATACACAGTGTGTCACTGAGTGTGTTAATATTAATCTGTGTTCTCTGTCAGTGTGTTAATATTACTGAGGACAGTGGGGGTGTTTTACACTTCACAGGGTGTATCTGACTGTGGGTCATGATATACACAGTGTGTCAGTGAGAGTGTTAATATTAATCTGTGTTCTCTGTCAGTGTGTTAATATTACTGAGGACAGTGGGGGTGTTTTACACTTCACAGGGTGTATCTGACTGTGGGTCATGATATACACAGTGTGTCAGTGAGTGTGTTAATATTAATCTGTGTTCTCTGTCAGTGTGTTAATATTACTGAGGACAGTGGGGATGTTTTACACTTCACAGGGTGTATCTGACTGTGGGTCATGATATACACAGTGTGTCAGTGAGTGTGTTAATATTAATCTGTGTTCTCTGTCAGTGTGTTAATATTCCTGAGGACAGTGGGGGTGTTTTACACTTCACCGGGTGTATCTGACTGTGGGTCATGATATACACAGTGTGTCAGTGAGTGTGTTAATATTAATCTGTGTTCTCTGTCAATGTGTTAATATTACTGAGGACAGTGGGGATGTTTTACACTTCACATGGTGTATCTGACTGTGGGTCGTGATATACACAGTGTGTCAGTGAGTGTGTTAATATTAATCTGTGTTCTCTGTCAGTGTGTTAATATTACTGAGGACAGTGGGGATGTTTTACACTTCACAGGGTGTATCTGACTGTGGGTCATGATGTACATAGTGTGTCAGTGAGTGTGTTAATATTAATCTGTGTTCTCTGTCAGTGTGTTAATATTGCTGAGGACAGTGGGGGTGTTTTACACTTCACAGGGTGTATCTGACTGTGGGTAATGATATACACAGTGTGTCAGTGAGTGTGTTAATATTAATCTGTGTTCTCTGTCAATGTGTTAATATTACTGAGGACAGTGGGGATGTTTTACACTTCACAGGGTGTATCTGACTGTGGGTCGTGATATACACAGTGTGTCAGTGAGTGTGTTAATATTAATCTGTGTTCTCTGTCAGTGTGTTAATATTACTGAGGACAGTGGGGGTGTTTTACACTTCACAGGGTTTATCTGACTGTGGGTCATGATATACACAGTGTGTCAGTGAGTGTGTTAATATTAATCTGTGTTCTCTGTCAGTGTGTTAATATTCCTGAGGACAGTGGGGGTGTTTTACACTTCACAGGGTGTATCTGACTGTGGGTCATGATATACACAGTGTGTCAGTGAGTGTGTTAATATTAATCTGTGTTCTCTGTCAGTGTGTTAATATTACTGAGGACAGTGGGGGTGTTTTACACTTCACTGGGTTTATCTGACTGTGGGTCATGATATACACAGTGTGTCAGTGAGTGTGTTAATATTAATCTGTGTTCTCTGTCAGTGTGTTAATATTACTGAGGGCAGTGGGGGTGTTTTACACTTCACAGGGTGTATCTGACTGTGGGTCATGATATACACAGTGTGTCAGTGAGAGTGTTAATATTAATCTGTGTTCTCTGTCAGTGTGTTAATATTACTGAGGGCAGTGGGGGTGTTTTACTCTTCACAGGGTGTATCTGACTGTGGGTCATGATATACACAGTGTGTCAGTGAGAGTGTTAATATTAATCTGTGTTCTCTGTCAGTGTGTTAATATTACTGAGGGCAGTGGGGGTGTTTTACACTTCACAGGGTGTATCTGACTGTGGGTCATGATATACACAGTGTGTCAGTGAGTGTGTTAATATTAATCTGTGTTCTCTGTCAGTGTGTTAATATTGCTGAGGACAGTGGGGGTGTTTTACACTTCACAGGGTGTATCTGACTGTGGGTCATGATATACACAGTGTGTCAGTGAGAGTGTTAATATTAATCTGTGTTCTCTGTCAGTGTGTTAATATTACTGAGGACAGTGGGGGTGTTTTACACTTCACAGGGTGTATCTGACTGTGGGTCATGATATACACAGTGTGTCAGTGAGTGTGTTAATATTAATCTGTGTTCTCTGTCAGTGTGTTAATATTACTGAGGACAGTGGGGATGTTTTACACTTCACAGGGTGTATCTGACTGTGGGTCATGATGTACACAGTGTGTCAGTGAGTGTGTTAATATTAATCTGTGTTCTCTGTCAGTGTGTTAATATTCCTGAGGACAGTGGGGGTGTTTTACACTTCACCGGGTGTATCTGACTGTGGGTCATGATATACACAGTGTGTCAGTGAGTGTGTTAATATTAATCTGTGTTCTCTGTCAGTGTGTTAATATTACTGAGGACAGTGGGGGTGTTTTACACTTCACAGGGTGTATCTGACTGTGGGTCATGATATACACAGTGTGTCAGTGTGTGTGTTAATATTAATCTGTGTTGTCTGTCAGTGTGTTAATATTACTGAGGACAGTGGGGGTGTTTTACACTTCACAGGGTGTATCTGACTGTGGGTCATGATATACACAGTGTGTCAGTGAGTGTGTTAATATTAATCTGTGTTCTCTGTCAGTTCGTTAATATTCCTGAGGACAGCGGGGGTGTTTTACACTTCACAGGGTTTATCTGACTGTGGGTCATGATATACACAGTGTGTCAGTGAGTGTGTTAATATTAATCTGTGTTCTCTGTCAGTGTGTTAATATTACTGAGGACAGTGGGGGTGTTTTACACTTCACAGGGTTTATCTGACTGTGGGTCATGATATACACAGTGTGTCAGTGAGTGTGTTAATATTAATCTGTGTTCTCTGTCAGTGTGTTAATATTCCTGAGGACAGTGGGGGTGTTTTACACTTCACAGGGTGTATCTGACTGTGGGTCATGATATACACAGTGTGTCAGTGAGTGTGTTAATATTAATCTGTGTTTTCTGTCAGTGTGTTAATATTACTGAGGACAGTGGGGGTGTTTTACACTTCACAGGGTTTATCTGACTGTGGGTCATGATATAAACAGTGTGTCAGTGAGTGTGTTAATATTAATCTGTGTTCTCTGCCAGTGTGTTAATATTACTGAGGGCAGTGGGGGTGTTTTACACTTCACAGGGTGTATCTGACTGTGGGTCATGATATACTCAGTGTGTCAGTGAGAGTGTTAATATTAATCTGTGTTCTCTGTCAGTGTGTTAATATTACTGAGGTCAGTGGGGATGTTTTACTCTTCACAGGGTGTATCTGACTGTTGGTCATGATATACACAGTGTGTCAGTGAGTGTGTTAATATTAATCTGTGTTCTCTGTCAGTGTGTTAATATTACTGAGGACAGTGGGGATGTTTTACACTTCACAGGGTGTATCTGACTGTGGGTCGTGATATACACAGTGTGTCAGTGAGTGTGTTAATATTAATCTGTGTTCTCTGTCAGCGTGTTAATATTCCTGAGGACAGCGGGGGTGTTTTACACTTCACAGGGTTTATCTGACTGTGGGTCATGATATACACAGTGTGTCAGTGAGTATGTTAATATTAATCTGTGTTCTCTGTCAGTGTGTTAATATTACTGAGGACAGTGGGGGTGTTTTACACTTCACAGGGTGTATCTGACTGTGGGTCATGATATACACAGTGTGTCAGTGAGAGTGTTAATATTAATCTGTGTTCTCTGTCAGTGTGTTAATATTACTGAGGGCAGTGGGGGTGTTTTACACTTCACAGGGTGTATCTGACTGTGGGTCATGATATACACAGTGTGTCACTGAGTGTGTTAATATTAATCTGTGTTCTCTGTCAGTGTGTTAATATTACTGAGGACAGTGGGGGTGTTTTACACTTCACAGGGTGTATCTGACTGTGGGTCATGATATACACAGTGTGTCAGTGAGAGTGTTAATATTAATCTGTGTTCTCTGTCAGTGTGTTAATATTACTGAGGACAGTGGGGGTGTTTTACACTTCACAGGGTGTATCTGACTGTGGGTCATGATATACACAGTGTGTCAGTGAGTGTGTTAATATTAATCTGTGTTCTCTGTCAGTGTGTTAATATTACTGAGGACAGTGGGGATGTTTTACACTTCACAGGGTGTATCTGACTGTGGGTCATGATATACACAGTGTGTCAGTGAGTGTGTTAATATTAATCTGTGTTCTCTGTCAGTGTGTTAATATTCCTGAGGACAGTGGGGGTGTTTTACACTTCACCGGGTGTATCTGACTGTGGGTCATGATATACACAGTGTGTCAGTGAGTGTGTTAATATTAATCTGTGTTCTCTGTCAATGTGTTAATATTACTGAGGACAGTGGGGATGTTTTACACTTCACATGGTGTATCTGACTGTGGGTCGTGATATACACAGTGTGTCAGTGAGTGTGTTAATATTAATCTGTGTTCTCTGTCAGTGTGTTAATATTACTGAGGACAGTGGGGATGTTTTACACTTCACAGGGTGTATCTGACTGTGGGTCATGATGTACATAGTGTGTCAGTGAGTGTGTTAATATTAATCTGTGTTCTCTGTCAGTGTGTTAATATTGCTGAGGACAGTGGGGGTGTTTTACACTTCACAGGGTGTATCTGACTGTGGGTAATGATATACACAGTGTGTCAGTGAGTGTGTTAATATTAATCTGTGTTCTCTGTCAATGTGTTAATATTACTGAGGACAGTGGGGATGTTTTACACTTCACAGGGTGTATCTGACTGTGGGTCGTGATATACACAGTGTGTCAGTGAGTGTGTTAATATTAATCTGTGTTCTCTGTCAGTGTGTTAATATTACTGAGGACAGTGGGGGTGTTTTACACTTCACAGGGTTTATCTGACTGTGGGTCATGATATACACAGTGTGTCAGTGAGTGTGTTAATATTAATCTGTGTTCTCTGTCAGTGTGTTAATATTCCTGAGGACAGTGGGGGTGTTTTACACTTCACAGGGTGTATCTGACTGTGGGTCATGATATACACAGTGTGTCAGTGAGTGTGTTAATATTAATCTGTGTTCTCTGTCAGTGTGTTAATATTACTGAGGACAGTGGGGGTGTTTTACACTTCACTGGGTTTATCTGACTGTGGGTCATGATATACACAGTGTGTCAGTGAGTGTGTTAATATTAATCTGTGTTCTCTGTCAGTGTGTTAATATTACTGAGGGCAGTGGGGGTGTTTTACACTTCACAGGGTGTATCTGACTGTGGGTCATGATATACACAGTGTGTCAGTGAGAGTGTTAATATTAATCTGTGTTCTCTGTCAGTGTGTTAATATTACTGAGGGCAGTGGGGGTGTTTTACTCTTCACAGGGTGTATCTGACTGTGGGTCATGATATACACAGTGTGTCAGTGAGTGTGTTAATATTAATCTGTGTTCTCTGTCAGTGTGTTAATATTACTGAGGACAGTGGGGATGTTTTACACTTCACAGGGTGTATCTGACTGTGGATCATGATATACACAGTGTGTCAGTGAGTGTGTTAATATTAATCTGTGTTCTCTGTCAATGTTTTAATATTCCTGAGGACAGTGGGGGTGTTTTACACTTCACCGGGTGTATCTGACTGTGGGTCATGATATACACAGTGTGTCAGTGAGTCTGTTAATATTAATCTGTGTTCTCTGTCAGTGTGTTAATATTACTGAGGACAGTGGGGGTGTTTCACACTTCACAGGGTGTATCTGACTGTGGGTGATGATATACACAGTGTGTCAGTGAGTGTGTTAATATTAATCTGTGTTCTCTGTCAATGTGTTAATATTACTGAGGACAGTGGGGATGTTTTACACTTCACAGGGTGTATCTGACTGTGGGTCGTGATATACACAGTGTGTCAGTGAGTGTGTTAATATTAATCTGTGTTCTCTGTCAGTGTGTTAGTATTACTGAGGACAGTGGGGATGTTTTACACTTCACAGGGTGTATCTGACTGTGGGTCATGATATACACAGTGTGTCAGTGAGTGTGTTAATATTAATCTGTGTTCTCTGTCAGTGTGTTAATATTCCTGAGGACAGTGGGGGTGTTTTACACTTCACCGGGTGTATCTGACTGTGGGTCATGATGTACACAGTGTGTCAGTGAGTCTGTTAATATTAATCTGTGTTCTCTGTCAGTGTGTTAATATTACTGAGGACAGTGGGGGTGTTTTACACTTCACAGGGTGTATCTGACTGTGGGTCATGATGTACACAGTGTGTCAGTGAGTGTGTTAATATTAATCTGTGTTCTCTGTCAATGTGTTAATATTACTGAGGACAGTGGGGATGTTTTACACTTCACAGGGTGTATCTGACTGTGGGTCGTGATATACACAGTGTGTCAGTGAGTGTGTTAATATTAATCTGTGTTCTCTGTCAGTGTGTTAATATTCCTGAGGACAGCGGGGGTGTTTTACACTTCACAGGGTTTATCTGACTGTGGGTCATGATATACACAGTGTGTCAGTGAGTATGTTAATATTAATCTGTGTTCTCTGTCAGTGTGTTAATATTACTGAGGACAGTGGGGGTGTTTTACACTTCACAGGGTTTATCTGACTGTGGGTCATGATATACACAGTGTGTCGGTGAGTGTGTTAATATTAATCTGTGTTCTTGTCAGTGTGTTAATATTACTGAGGACAGTGGGGGTGTTTTACACTTCACAGGGTGTATCTGACTGTGGGTCATGATATACACAGTGTGTCAGTGAGTGTGTTAATATTAATCTGTGTTCTCTGTCAGTGTGTTAATATTACTGAGGACAGTGGGGG
Source organism: Heterodontus francisci (assembly GCF_036365525.1). Taxonomy (NCBI): domain Eukaryota; kingdom Metazoa; phylum Chordata; class Chondrichthyes; order Heterodontiformes; family Heterodontidae; genus Heterodontus; species Heterodontus francisci. The sequence continues at coordinate 1,656,577 of NW_027141266.1, read as the reverse complement.
TGTTTTACACTTCACAGGGTTTATCTGACTGTGGGTCATGATATACACAGTGTGTCAGTGAGTGTGTTAATATTAATCTGTGTTCTCTGTCAGTGTGTTAATATTACTGAGGACAGTGGGGGTGTTTTACACTTCACAGGGTGTATCTGACTGTGGGTCATGATATACACAGTGTGTCAGTGAGTGTGTTAATATTAATCTGTGTTCTCTGTCAGTGTGTTAATATTACTGAGGACAGTGGGGATGTTTTACACTTCACAGGGTGTATCTGACTGTGGGTCAAGATGTACACAGTGTGTCAGTGAGTGTGTTAATATTAATCTGTGTTCTCTGTCAGTGTGTTAATATTACTGAGGACAGTGGGGGTGTTTTACACTTCACAGGGTGTATCTGACTGTGGGTCATGATATACACAGTGTGTCAGTGAGTGTGTTAATATTAATCTGTGTTCTCTGTCAGTGTGTTAATATTACTGAGGACAGTGGGGGTGTTTTACACTTCACAGGGTGTATCTGACTGTGGGTCATGATGTACACAGTGTGTCAGTGAGTGTGTTAATATTAATCTGTGTTCCCTGTCAGTGTGTTAATATTCCTGAGGACAGTGGGGATGTTTTACACTTCACAGGGTGTATCTGACTGTGGGTCATGATATACACAGTGTGTCAGTGAGTGTGTTAATATTAATCTGTGTTCTCTGTCAGTGTGTTAATATTCCTGAGGACAGTGGGGGTGTTTTACACTTCACAGAGTGTATCTGACTGTGGGTCATGATATACACAGTGTGTCAGTGAGTGTGTTAATATTAATCTGTCTTCTCTGTCAGTGTGTTAATATTCCTGAGGACAGTGGGGGTGTTTTACACTTCACAGGGTTTATCTGACTGTGGGTCATGATGTACACAGTGTGTCAGTGAGTGTGTTAATATTAATCTGTGTTCTCTGTCAGTGTGTTAATATTCCTGAGGACAGTGGGGGTGTTTTACACTTCACAGGTTGTATCTGACTGTGGGTCATGATATACACAGTGTGTCAGTGAGTGTGTTAATATTAATCTGTGTTCTCTGTCAGTGTGTTAATATTCCTGAGGACAGTGGGGGTGTTTTACACTTCAAAGGTTGTATCTGACTGTGGGTCATGATATACACAGTGTGTCAGTGAGTGTGTTAATATTAATCTGTTTTCTCTGTCAGTGTGTTAATATTCCTGAGGACAGTGGGAATGTTTTACACTTCACAGGGTGTATCTGACTGTGGGTCATGATGTACACTGTGTGTCAGTGAGTGTGTTAATATTAATCTGTGTTCTCTGTCAGTGTGTTAATATTACTGAGGACAGTGGGGGTGTTTTACACTTCACAGGGTGTATCTGACTGTGGGTCATGATATACACAGTGTGTCAATGAGTGTGTTAATATTAATCTGTGTTCTCTGTCAGTGTGTTAATATTCCTGAGGACAGTGGGGATGTTTTACACTTCACATGGTGTATCTGGCTGTGGGTCATGATATACACAGTGTGTCAGTGAGTGTGTTAATGTTAATCTGTGTTCTCTGTCAGTGTGTTAATATTACTGAGGACATTGGGGGTGTTTTACACTTCACAGGGTTTATCTGACTGCGGGTCATGATATACATAGTGTGTCAGTGAGTGTGTTAATATGAATCTGTGTTCTCTGTCAGGTGTTAATATTCCTGAGGACAGTGGGCATGTTTTACACTTCACAGGGTGTATCTGACTGTGGGTCATGATATACACAGTGTGTCAGTGAGTGTGTTAATATTAATCTGTGTTCTCTTTCAGTGTGTTAATATTACTGAGGACAGTGGGGGTGTTTTACACTTCACAGGGTGTATCTGACTGTGGGTCATGATGTACACAGTGTGTCAGTGAGTGTGTTAATATTAATCTGTGTTCTCTGTCAGTGTGTTAATATTACTGAGGACAGTGGGGGTGTTTTACACTTCACAGGGTGTATCTGACTGTGGGTCATGATATACACAGTGTGTCAGTGAGTGTGTTAATATTAATCTGTGTTCTCTGTCAGTGTGTCAATATTCCTGAGGACAGTGGGGGTGTTTTACACTTCACAGGGTGTATCTGACTGTGGGTCATGAAATACACAGTGTGTCAGTGAGTGTGTTAATATTAAACTGTGTTCTCTGTCAGTGTGTTAATATTACTGAGGACAGTGGGGGTGTTTTACAATTCACAGGGTGTATCTGACTGTGGGTCATGATGTACACAGTGTGTCAGTGAGTGTGTTAATATTAATTTGAGTTCTCTGTCAGTGTGATAATATTACTGACGACAGTGGGGGTGTTTTACACATCACAGGATGTATCTGACTGTGGGTCATGATGTACATAGTGTGTCAGTGAGTGTGTTAATATTAATCTGTGTTCTCTGTCAGTGTGTTAATATTACTGAGGACAGTGGGGATGTTTTACACTTCACAGGGTTTATCTGACTGTGGGTCATGATATACACAGTGTGTCAGTGAGTGTGTTAATGTTAATCTGTGTTCTCTGTCAGTGTGTTAATATTACTGAGGACATTGGGGGTGTTTTACACTTCACAGGGTTTATCTGACTGCGGGTCATGATATACATAGTGTGTCAGTGAGTGTGTTAATATGAATCTGTGTTCTCTGTCAGGTGTTAATATTCCTGAGGACAGTGGGCATGTTTTACACTTCACAGGGTGTATCTGACTGTGGGTCATGATATACACAGTGTGTCAGTGAGTGTGTTAATATTAATCTGTGTTCTCTTTCAGTGTGCTAATATTACTGAGGACAGTGGGGGTGTATTACACTTCACAGGGTGTATCTGACTGTGGGTCATGATGTACACAGTGTGTCAGTGAGTGTGTTAATATTAATTTGTGTTCTCTGTCAGTGTGATAATATTACTGACGACAGTGGTGGTGTTTTACACATCACAGGGTGTATCTGACTGTGGGTCATGATGTACATAGTGTGTCAGTGAGTGTGTTAATATTAATCTGTGTTCTCTGTCAGTGTGTTAATATTACTGAGGACAGTGGGGGTGTTTTACACTTCACAGGGTGTATCTGACTGTGGGTCATGAGATACACAGTGTGTCAGTGAGTGTGTTAATATTAATCTGTGTTCTCTGTCAGTGTGTTAATATTACTGAGGACAGTGGGGATGTTTTACACTTCACAGGGTTTATCTGACTGTGGGTCATGATGTACACAGTGTGTCAGTGAGTGTGTTAATATTAATCTGTGTTCTCTGTCAGTGTGTTAATATTCCTGAGGACAGTGGGGATTTTTTACACTTCACAGGGTTTATCTGACTGTGGGTCATGATGTAAACAGTGTGTCAGTGAGTGTGTTAATATTAATCTGTGTTCTCTGTCAGTGTGTTAATATTCCTGAGGACAGTGGGGGTGTTTTACACTTCACAGGGTGTATCTGACTGTGGGTCATGATATACACAGTGTGTCAGTGAGTGTGTTAATATTAATCTGTGTTCTCTGTCAGTGTGTTAATATTACTGAGGACAGTGGGGGTGTTTTACACTTCACAGAGTGTGTCTGACTGTGGGTCATGATATACACAGTGTGTCAGTGAGTGTGTTAATATTAATCTGTGTTCTCTGTCAGTGTGTTAATATTCCTGAGGACAGTGGGAATGTTTTACACTTCACAGGGTTTATCTGACTGTGGGTCATGATATACACAGTGTGTCAGTGAGTGTGTTAATATTAATCTGTGTTCTCTGTCAGTGTGTTAATATTCCTGAGGACAGTGGGGGTGTTTTACACTTCACAGGGTGTATCTGACTGTGGGTCATGATATACACAGTGTGTCAGTGAGTTTGTTAATATTAATCTGTGTTCTCTGTCAGTGTGTTAATATTACTGAGGACAGTGGGGGTGTTTTACACTTCACAGGGTGTATCTGACTCTGGGTCATGATATACACAGTGTGTCAGTGAGTGTGTTAATATTAATCTGTGTTCTCTGTCAGTGTGTTAATATTCCTGAGGACAGTGGGGATGTTTTACACTTCACAGGGTTTATCTCACTGTGGGTCATGATATACACAGTGTGTCAGTGAGTGTGTTAATATTAATCTGTGTTCTCTGTCAGTGTGTTGATATTCCTGAGGACAGTGGGGGTGTTTTACACTTCACAGGGTGTATCTGACTGTGGGTCATGATATACACAGTGTGTCAGTGAGTGTGTTAATATTAATCTGTGTTCTCTGTCAGTGTGTTAATATTCCTGAGGACAGTGGGGGTGTTTTACACTTCACAGGGTGTATCTGACTGTGGGTCATGATGTACACAGTGTGTCAGTGAGTGTGTTAATATTAATCTGTGTTCTCTGTCAGTGTGTTGATATTACTGAGGACAGTGGGGGTGTTTTACACTTCACAGTGTGTATCTGAATGTGTGTCATGATATACACAGTGTGTCAGTGAGTTTGGTAATATTAATCTGTGTTCTCTGTCAGTGTGTTAATATTCCTGAGGACAGTGGGGGTGTTTTACACTTCACAGGGTGTATCTGACTGTGGGTCATGATATACACAGTGTGTCAGTGAGTGTGTTAATATTAATCTGTGTTCTCTGTCAGTGTGTTAATATTACTGAGGACAGTGGGGGTGTTTTACACTTCACAGGATGTATCTGACTGTGGGTCATGATGTACACAGTGTGTCAGTGAGTGTGTTAATATTAATCTGTGTTCTCTGTCAGTGTGTCAATATTACTGAGGACAGTGGGGATGTTTTACACTTCACAGGGTGTATCTGACTGTGGGTCATGATATACACAGTGTGTCAGTGAGTGTGTTAATATTAATCTGTGTTCTCTGTCAGTGTGTTAATATTACTGAGGACAGTGGGGATGTTTTACTCTTCACAGGGTGTATCTGACTGTGGGTCATGATATACACAGTGTGTCAGTGAGTGTGTTAATATTAATCTGTGTACTCTGTCAGTGTGTTAATATTGCTGAGGACAGTAGGGGTGTTTTACACATCACAGGGTGTATCTGACTGTGGGTCATGATATACACAGTGTGTCAGTGAGTGTGTTAATATTAATCTGTGTTCTCTGTCAGTGTGTTAATATTACTGAGGGCAATGGGGGTGTTTTACACTTCACAGGGTTTATCTGACTGTGGGTCATGATATACACAGTGTGTCAGTGAGTGTGTTAATATTAATCTGTGTTCTCTGTCAGTGTGTTAATATTACTGAGGACAGTGGGGATGTTTTACACTTCACAGGGTGTATCTGACTGTGGGTCATGATATACACAGTGTGTCAGTGAGTGTGTTAATATTAATCTGTGTTCTCTGTCAGTGTGTTAATATTCCTGAGGACAGTGGGGGTGTTTTACACTTCACAGGGTGTATCTGATTGTGGGTCATGATATACACAGTGTGTCAGTGAGTGTGTTAATATTAATCTGTGTTCTCTGTCAGTGTGTTAATATTACTGAGGACAGTGGGGCCGTTTTACACTTCACAGGGTGTATCTGACTGTGGGTCATGATGTACACAGTGTGTCAGTGAGTGTGTTAATATTAATCTGTGTTCTCTGTCAGGTGTTAATATTACTGAGGACAGTGGGGGTGTTTTACACTTCACAGGGTGTATCTGACTGTGGGTCATGATATACACAGTGTGTCAGTGAGTGTGTTAATATTAATCTGTGTTCCCTGTCAGTGTGTTAATATTCCTGAGGACAGTGGGGGTGTTTTACCTCTCAAAGGGTGTATCTGACTGTGGGTCATGATATACACAGTGTGTCAGTGAGTGTGTTAATATTAATCTGTGTTCTCTGTCAGTGTGTTAATATTCCTGAGGACAGTGGGGGTGTTTTACACATCACAGGGTGTATCTGACTGTGGGTCATGATATACATAGTGTGTCAGTGAGTGTGTTAATATTAATCTGTGTTCTCTGTCAGTGTGTTAATATTACCGATGACAGTGGGGGTGTTTTACACTTCACAGGGTGTATCTGACGGTGGGTCATGATATACACAGTGTGTCAGTGAGTGTGTTAATATTAATCTGTGTTCTCTGTCAGTGTGTTAATATTCCTGAGGACAGTGGGGATGTTTTACACTTCACAGGGTGTATCTGACTGTGGGTCATGATATACACAGTGTGTCAGTGAGTGTGTTAATATTAATCTGTGTTCTCTGTCAGTGTGTTAATATTCCTGAGGACAGTGGGGATGTTTTACACTTCACAGGGTGTATCTGACTGTGGGTCATGATGTACACAGTGTGTCAGTGAGTGTGTTAATATTAATCTGTGTTCTCTGTCAGTGTGTTAATATTACTGAGGACAGTGGGAATGTTTTACACTTCACAGGGTGTATCTGACTGTGGGTCATGATGTACACATTGTGTCAGTGAGTGTGTTAATATTAATCTGTGTTCTCTGTCAGTGTGTTAATATTACTGAGGACAGTGGGGGTGTTTTACACTTCACAGGGTGTATCTGACTGTGGGTCATGATATACACAGTGTGTCAGTGAGTGTGTTAATATTAATCTGTGTTCTCTGTCAGTGTGTTAATATTCCTGAGGACAGTGGGGATGTTTTACACTTCACATGGTGTATCTGGCTGTGGGTCATGATATACACAGTGTGTCAGTGAGTGTGTTAATGTTAATCTGTGTTCTCTGTCAGTGTGTTAATATTACTGAGGACATTGGGGGTGTTTTACACTTCACAGGGTTTATCTGACTGCGGGTCATGATATACATAGTGTGTCAGTGAGTGTGTTAATATGAATCTGTGTTCTCTGTCAGGTGTTAATATTCCTGAGGACAGTGGGCATGTTTTACACTTCACAGGGTGTATCTGACTGTGGGTCATGATATACACAGTGTGTCAGTGAGTGTGTTAATATTAATCTGTGTTCTCTTTCAGTGTGTTAATATTACTGAGGACAGTGGGGGTGTTTTACACTTCACAGGGTGTATCTGACTGTGGGTCATGATGTACACAGTGTGTCAGTGAGTGTGTTAATATTAATCTGTGTTCTCTGTCAGTGTGTTAATATTACTGAGGACAGTGGGGGTGTTTTACACTTCATAGGGTGTATCTGACTGTGGGTCATGATATACACAGTGTGTCAGTGAGTGTGTTAATATTAATCTGTGTTCTCTGTCAGTGTGTTAATATTCCTGAGGGGAGTGGGGGTGTTTTACACTTCACAGGGTGTATCTGACTGTGGGTCATGAAATACACAGTGTGTCAGTGAGTGTGTTAATATTAAACTGTGTTCTCTGTCAGTGTGTTAATATTACTGAGGACAGTGGGGGTGTTTTACAATTCACAGGGTGTATCTGACTGTGGGTCATGATGTACACAGTGTGTCAGTGAGTGTGTTAATATTAATTTGAGTTCTCTGTCAGTGTGATAATATTACTGACGACAGTGGGGGTGTTTTACACATCACAGGGTGTATCTGACTGTGGGTCATGATGTACATAGTGTGTCAGTGAGTGTGTTAATATTAATCTGTGTTCTCTGTCAGTGTGTTAATATTACTGAGGACAGTGGGGATGTTTTACACTTCACAGGGTTTATCTGACTGTGGGTCATGATATACACTGTGTGTCAGTGAGTGTGTTAATGTTAATCTGTGTTCTCTGTCAGTGTGTTAATATTACTGAGGACATTGGGGGTGTTTTACACTTCACAGGGTTTATCTGACTGCGGGTCATGATATACATAGTGTGTCAGTGAGTGTGTTAATATGAATCTGTGTTCTCTGTCAGGTGTTAATATTCCTGAGGACAGTGGGCATGTTTTACACTTCACAGGGTGTATCTGACTGTGGGTCATGATATACACAGTGTGTCAGTGAGTGTGTTAATATTAATCTGAGTTCTCTTTCAGTGTGTTAATAATACTGAGGACAGTGGGGGTGTTTTACACTTCACAGGGTGTATCTGACTGTGGGTCATGATGTACACAGTGTGTCAGTGAGTGTGTTAATATTAATTTGTGTTCTCAGTCAGTGTGATAATATTACTGACGACAGTGGGGGTGTTTTACACATCACAGGGTGTATCTGACTGTGGGTCATGATGTACATAGTGCGTCAGTGAGTGTGTTAATATTAATCTGTGTTCTCTGTCAGTGTGTTAATATTACTGAGGACAGTGGGAATGGTTTACACTTCACAGGGTGTATCTGACTGTGGGTCATGATGTACACAGTGTGTCAGTGAGTGTGTTAATATTAATCTGTGTTCTCTGTCAGTGTGTTAATATTACTGAGGACAGTGGGGGTGTTTTACACTTCACAGAGTGTATCTGACTGTGGGTCATGATATACACAGTGTGTCAGTGAGTGTGTTAATATTAATCTGTGTTCTCTGTCAGTGTGTTAATATTCCTGAGGACAGTGGGAATGTTTTACACTTCACAGGGTTTATCTGACTGTGGGTCATGATATACACAGTGTGTCAGTGAGTGTGTTCATATTAATCTGTGTTCTCTGTCAGTGTGTTAATATTCCTGAGGACAGTGGGGGTGTTTTACACTTCACAGGGTGTATCTGACTCTGGGTCATGATATACACAGTGTGTCAGTGAGTGTGTTAATATTAATCTGTGTTCTCTGTCAGTGTGTTAATATTCCTGAGGACAGTGGGGATGTTTTACACTTCACAGGGTTTATCTCACTGTGGGTCATGATATACACAGTGTGTCAGTGAGTGTGTTAATATTAATCTGTGTTCTCTGTCAGTGTGTTAATATTCCTGAGGACAGTGGGGGTGTTTTACACTTCACAGGGTGTATCTGACTGTGGGTCATGATATACACAGTGTGTCAGTGATTGTGTTAATATTAATCTGTGTTCTCTGTCAGTGTGTTAATATTCCTGAGGACAGTGGGGGTGTTTTACACTTCACAGGGTGTATCTGACTGTGGATCATGATGTACACAGTGTGTCAGTGAGTGTGTTAATATTAATCTGTGTTCTCTGTCAGTGTGTTGATATTACTGAGGACAGTGGGGGTGTTTTACACTTCACAGTGTGTATCTGAATGTGGGTCATGATATACACAGTGTGTCAGTGAGTTTGTTAATATTAATCTGTGTTCTCTGTCAGTGTGTTAATATTCCTGAGGACAGTGGGGGTGTTTTACACTTCACAGGGTGTATCTGACTGTGGGTCATGATATACACAGTGTGTCAGTGAGTGTGTTAATATTAATCTGTGTTCTCTGTCAGTGTGTTAATATTACTGAGGACAGTGGGGGTGTTTTACACTTCACAGGGTGTATCTGACTGTGGGTCATGATGTACACAGTGTGTCAGTGAGTGTGTTAATATTAATCTGTGTTCTCTGTCAGTGTGTTAATATTACTGAGGGCAGTGGGGGTGTTTTACACGTCACAGGGTTTATCTGACTGTGGGTCATGATATACACAGTGTGTCAGTGAGTGTGTTAATATTAATCTGTGTTCTCTGTCAGTGTGTTAATATTACTGAGGACAGTGGGGATGTTTTACACTTCACAGGGTGTATCTGACTGTGGGTCATGATATACACAGTGTGTCAGTGAGTGTGTTAATATTAATCTGTGTTCTCTGTCAGTGTGTTAATATTCCTGAGGACAGTGGGGGTGTTTTACACTTCACAGGGTGTATCTGACTGTGGGTCATGATATACACAGTGTGTCAGTGAGTGTGTTAATATTAATCTGTGTTCTCTGTCAGTGTGTTAATATTACTGAGGACAGTGGGGCCGTTTTACACTTCACAGGGTGTATCTGACTGTGGGTCATGATGTACACAGTGTGTCAGTGAGTGTGTTAATATTAATCTGTGTTCTCTGTCAGGTGTTAATAATACTGAGGACAGTGGGGGTGTTTTACACTTCACAGGGTGTATCTGACTGTGGGTCATGATATACACAGTGTGTCAGTGAGTGTGTTAATATTAATCTGTGTTCCCTGTCAGTGTGTTAATATTCCTGAGGACAGTGGGGGTGTTTTACCGCTCAAAGGGTGTATCTGACTGTGGGTCATGATATACACAGTGTGTCAGTGAGTGTGTTAATATTAATCTGTGTTCTCTGTCAGTGTGTTAATATTCCTGAGGACAGTGGGGGTGTTTTACACTTCACAGGGTGTATCTGGCTGTGGGTCATGATATGCACAGTGTGTCAGTGAGTGTGTTTATATTAATCTGTGTTCTCTGTCAGTGTGTTAATATTCCTGAGGACAGTGGGGGTGTTTTACACTTCACAGGGTTTATCTGACTGTGGGTCATGATGTACACAGTGTGTCAGTGAGTGTGTTAATATTAATCTGTGCTCTCTGTCCGTGTGTTAATATTACTGAGGACAGTGGGAATGTTTTACAATTCACAGGGTTTATCTGACTGTGAGTCATGATATACACAGTGTGTCAGTGAGTGTGTTAATATTAATCTGTGTTCTCTGTCAGGTGTTAATATTCCTGAGGACAGTGGGGGTGTTTTACACTTCACAGGGTGTATCTGACTGTGGGTCATGATGTACACAGTGTGTCAGTGAGTGTGTTAATATTAATCTGTGTTCTCTGTCAGTGTGTTAATATTCCTGAGGACAGTGGGGATGTTTTACACTTCACAGGGTGTATCTGACTGTGGGTCATGATATACACAGTGTGTCAGTGAGTGTGTTAATATTAATCTGTGTTCTCTGTCAGTGTGTTAATATTACTGAGGACAGTGGGGGTGTTTTACACTTCACAGGGTGTATCTGACTGTGGGCCATGATATACACAGTGTGTCAGTGAGTGTGTTAATATTAATCTGTGTTCTCTGTCAGTGTGTTAATATTACTGAGGACAGTGGGGGTGTTTTACACTTCACAGGGTGTATCTGACTGTGGGTCATGATGTACACAGTGTGTCAGTGAGTGTTTTAATATTAATCTGTGTTCTCTGTCAGTGTGATAATATTGCTGACGACAGTGGGGGTGTTTTACACATCACAGGGTGTATCTGACTGTGGGTCATGATATACATAGTGTGTCAGTGAGTGTGTTAATATTAATCTGTGTTCTCTGTCAGTGTGTTAATATTACCGATGACAGTGGGGGTGTTTTACACTTCACAGGGTGTATCTGACGGTGGGTCATGATATACACAGTGTGTCAGTGAGAGTGTTAATATTAATCTGTGTTCTCTGTCAGTGTGTTAATATTACTGAGGACAGTGGGGATGTTTTACACTTCACAGGGTGTATCTGACTGTGGGTCATGATATACACAGTGTGTCAGTGAGTGTGCTAATATTAATCTGTGTTCTCTGTCAGTGTGTTAATATTCCTGAGGACAGTGGGGATGTTTTACACTTCACAGGGTGTATCTGACTGTGGGTCATGATGTACACAGTGTGTCAGTGAGTGTGTTAATATTAATCTGTGTTCTCTGTCAGTGTGTTAATATTACTGAGGACAGTGGGGGTGTTTTACACTTCACAGGGTGTATCTGACTGTGGGTCATGATGTGCACAGTGTGTCAGTGAGTGTGTTAATATTAATCTGTGTTCTCTGTCAGTGTGTTAATATTCCTGAGGACAGTGGGGATGTTTTACACTTCACAGGGTGTATCTGACTGTGGGTCATGATATACACAGTGTGTCAGTGAGTGTGTTAATATTAATCTGTGTTCTCTGTCAGTGTGTTAATATTGCTGAGGACAGTGGGGATGTTTTACACTTCACAGGGTGTATCTGACTGTGGGTCATGATATACACAGTGTGTCAGTGAGTGTGTTCATATTAATCTGTGTTCTCTGTCAGTGTATTAATATTCCTGAGGACAGTGGGGGTGTTTTACACTTCACAGGGTGTATCTGACTGTGGGTCATGATGTACACAGTGTGTCAGTGAGTGTGTTAATATTAATCTGTGTTCCCTGTCAGTGTGTTAATATTGCTGAGGACAGTGGGGGTGTTTTACACTTCATAGGGTGTATCTGGCTGTGGGTCATGATATACACAGTGTGTCAGTGAGTGTGTTAATATTAATCTGTGTTCTCTGTCAGTGTGTTAATATACCTGAGGACAGTGGGGATGTTTTACACTTCACAGGGTGTATCTGACTGTGGGTCATGATATACACAGTGTGTCAGTGAGTGTGTTAATATTAATCTGTGTTCTCTGTCAGTGTGTTAATATTGCTGAGGACAGTGGGGGTGTTTTACACTTCACAGGGTTTATCTGACTGTGGGTCATGATATACACAGTGTGTCAGTGAGTGTGTTAATATTAATCTGTGTTCTCTGTCAGTGTGTTAATATTCCTGAGGACAGTGGGGGTGTTTTACACTTCACCGGGTGTATCTGACTGTCGGTCATGATGTACACAGTGTGTCAGTGAGTGTGTTAATATTAATCTGTGTTCTCTGTCAGTCTGTTAATATTGCTGAGGACAGTGGGGGTGTTTTACACTTCACCGGGTGTATCTGACTGTCGGTCATGATGTACACAGTGTGTCAGTGAGTGTGTTAATATTAATCTGTGTTCTCTGTCAGTGTGTTAATATTCCTGAGGACAGTGGGGGTGTTTTTCACTTCACAGGGTGTATCTGACTGTGGGTCATGATGTACACAGTGTGTCAGTGAGTGTGTTAATATTAATCTGTGTTCTCTGTCAGTGTGTTAATATTACTGAGGACAGTGGGGGTGTTTTACACTTCACAGGGTGTAACTGACTGTGGGTCATGATGTACACAGTGTGTTAGTGAGTGTGTTAATATTAATCTGTGTACTCTGTCAATGTGTTAATATTACTGAGGACAGTGGGGATGTTTTACACTTCACAGGGTGTATCTGACTGTGGGCCATGATATACACAGTGTGTCAGTGAGTGTGTTAATATTAATCTGTGTTCTCTGTCAGTGTGTTAATATTCCTGAGGACAGTGGGGGTGTTTCCCACTTCACAGGGTGTATCTGACTGTGGGTCATGATATACACAGTGTGTCAGTGAGTGTGTTAATATTAATCTGTGTTCTCTGTCATTGTGTTAATATTCCTGAGGACAGTGGGGATGTTTTACACTTCACAGGGTGTATCTGACTGTGGGTCATGATATACACAGTGTGTCAGTGAGTGTGTTCATATTAATCTGTGTTCTCTGTCAGTGTATTAATATTCCTGAGGACAGTGGGGGTGTTTTACACTTCACAGGGTGTATCTGACTGTGGGTCATGATGTACACAGTGTGTCAGTGAGTGTGTTAATATTAATCTGTGTTCCCTGTCAGAGTGTTAATATTGCTGAGGACAGTGGGGGTGTTTTACACTTCATAGGGTGTATCTGGCTGTGGGTCATGATATACATAGTGTGTCAGTGAGTGTGTTAATATTAATCTGTGTTCTCTGTCAGTGTGTTAATATACCTGAGGACAGTGGGGATGTTTTACACTTCACAGGGTGTATCTGACTGTGGGTCATGATATACACAGTGTGTCAGTGAGTGTGTTAATATTAATCTGTGTTCTCTGTCAGTGTGTTAATATTGCTGAGGACAGTGGGGGTGTTTTACACTTCAAAGGGTTTATCTGACTGTGGGTCATGATATACACAGTGTGTCAGTGAGTGTGTTAATATTAATCTGTGTTCTCTGTCAGTGTGTTAATATTCCTGAGGACAGTGGGGGTGTTTTACACTTCACCGGGTGTATCTGACTGTCGGTCATGATGTACACAGTGTGTCAGTGAGTGTGTTAATATTAATCTGTGTTCTCTGTCAGTCTGTTAATATTGCTGAGGACAGTGGGGGTGTTTTACACTTCACCGGGTGTATCTGACTGTCGGTCATGATATACACAGTGTGTCAGTGAGTGTGTTAATATTAATCTGTGTTCTCTGTCAGTGTGTTAATATTCCTGAGGACAGTGGGGATGTTTTACACTTCACAGGGTGTATCTGACTGTGGGTCATGATATACACAGTGTGTCAGTGAGTGTGTTAATATTAATCTGTGTTCTCTGTCAGTGTGTTAATATTACTGAGGACAGTGGGGGTGTTTTACACTTCACAGGGTGTATCTGACTGTGGGTCATGATGTACACCGTGTGTCAGTGAGTGTGTTAATATTAATCTGTGTTCCCTGTCAGTGTGTTAATATTGCTGAGCACAGTGGGGGTGTTTTACACTTCATAGGGTGTATCTGGCTGTGGGTCATGATATACACAGTGTGTCAGTGAGTGTGTTAATATTAATCTGTGTTCTCTGTCAGTGTGTTAATATACCTGAGGACAGTGGGGATGTTTTACACTTCACAGGGTGTATCTGACTGTGGGTCATGATATACACAATGTGTCAGTGAGTGTGTTAATATTAATCTGTGTTCTCTGTCAGTGTGTTAATATTGCTGAGGACAGTGGGGGTGTTTTACACTTCACAGGGTTTATCTGACTGTGGGTCATGATATACACAGTGTGTCAGTGAGTGTGTTAATATTAATCTGTGTTCTCTGTCAGTGTGTTAATATTCCTGAGGACAGTGGGGGTGTTTTACACTTCACCGGGTGTATCTGACTGTCGGTCATGATGTACACAGTGTGTCAGTGACTGTGTTAATATTAATCTGTGTTCTCTGTCAGTCTGTTAATATTGCTGAGGACAGTGGGGGTGTTTTTCACTTCACAGGGTGTATCTGACTGTGGGTCATGATGTACACAGTGTGTCAGTGAGTGTGTTAATATTAATCTGTGTTCTCTGTCAGTGTGTTAATATTACTGAGGACAGTGGGGGTGTTTTACACTTCACAGGGTGTAACTGACTGTGGGTCATGATGTACACAGTGTGTCAGTGAGTGTGTTAATATTAATCTGTGTACTCTGTCAGTGTGTTAATATTACTGAGGACAGTGGGGGTGTTTTACACTTCACAGGGTGTATCTGACTATGGGTCATGATATACACAGTGTGTCAGTGAGTGTGTTAATATTAATCTGTGTTCGCTGTCAGTGTGTTAATATTCCTGAGGACAGTGGGGGTGTTTTACACTTCACAGGGTGTATCTGACTCTGGGTCATGATATACACAGTGTGTCAGTGAGTGTGTTAATATTAATCTGTGTTCTCTGTCAGTGTGTTAATATTCCTGAGGACAGTGGGGGTGTTTTATACTTCACAGGGTGTATCTGACTGTGGGTCATGATATACACAGTGTGTCAGTGAGTGTGTTAATATTAATCTGTGTTCTCTGTCAGTGTGTTAATATTCCTGAGGACAGTGGGGATGTTTTACACTTCACAGGGTGTATCTGACTCTGGGTCATGATGTACACAGTGTGTCAGTGAGTGTGTTAATATTAATCTGTGTTCTCTGTCAATGTGTTAATATTCCTGAGGACAGTGGGGGTGTTTTATACTTCACAGGGTGTATCTGACTGTGGGTCATGATATACACAGTGTGTCAGTGAGTGTGTTAATATTAATCTGTGTTCTCTGTCAATGTGTTAATATTACTGAGGACAGTGGGGGTGATTTACACTTCACAGGGTGTATCTGACTGTGGGTCATGATATACACAGTGTGTCAGTGAGTGTGTTAATATTAATCTGTGTTGTCTGTCATTGTGTTAATATTCCTGAGGACAGTGGGGATGTTTTACACTTCACAGGGTGTATCTGACTGTGGGTCATGATATACACAGTGTGTCAGTGAGTGTGTTAATATTAATCTGTGTACTCTGTCAGTGTGTTAATATTCCTGAGGACAGTGGGGGTGTTTTACACTTCACAGAGTGTATCTGACTGTGGGTCATGATATACACAGTGTGTCAGTGAGTGTGTTAATATTAATCTGTGTTCTCTGTCAGTGTGTTAATATTACTGAGGACAGTGGGGGTGTTTTACACATCACAGGGTGTATCTGACTGTGGGTCATGATATACACAGTGTGTCAGTGAGTGTGTTAATATTAATCTGTGTTCTCTGTCAGTGTCTTAATATTCCTGAGGACAGTGGGGATGTTTTACACTTCACAGGGTGTATCTGACTGTGGGTCATGATATACACAGTGTGTCACTGAGTGTGTTAATATTAATCTGTGTTCTCTGTCAGTGTGTTAATATTCCTGAGGACAGTGGGAATGTTTTACACTTCACAGGGTGTATCTGACTGTGGGTCATGATATACACAGTGTGTCAGTGAGTGTGTTAATATTAATCTGTGTTCTCTGTCAGTGTGTTAATATTACTGAGGACAGTGGGGATGTTTTACACTTCACAGGGTGTATCTGACTGTGGGTCATGATATACACAGTGTGTCAGTGAGTGTGTTAATATTAATCTGTGTTCTCTGTCAGTGTGTTAATATTCCTGAGGACAGTGGGAATGTTTTACACTTCACAGGGTTTATCTGACTGTGGGTCATGATATACACAGTGTGTCAGTGAGTGTGTTAATATTAATCTGTGTTCTCTGTCAGTGTGTTAATATTCCTGAGGACAGTGGGGATGTTTTACACTTCACAGGGTGTATCTGACTGTGGGTCATGATATACACAGTGTGTCAGTGTGTGTGTTAATATTAATCTGTGTTCTCTGTCAGTGTGTTAATATTACTGAGGACAGTGGGGGTGTTTTACGCTTCACAGGGTGTATCTGACTGTCGGTCATGATATACACAGTGTGTCAGTGAGTGTGTTAATATTAATCTGTGTTCTCTGTCAGTGTGTTAATATTCCTGAGGACAGTGGGGATGTTTTACACTTCACAGGGTGTATCTGACTGTGGGTCATGATATACACAGTGTGTCAGTGAGTGTGTTAATATTAATCTGTGTTCTCTGTCAGTGTGTTAATATACCTGAGGACAGTGGGAATGTTTTACACTTCACAGGGTGTATCTGACTGTGGGTCATGATATACACAGTGTGTCAGTGAGTGTGTTAATATTAATCTGTGTTCTCTGTCAGTGTGTTAATATTACTGTGGACAGTGGGGGTGTTTTACACTTCACAGGGTGTATCTGACTGTGGGTGATGATATACACAGTGTGTCAGTGAGTGTGTTAATATTAATCTGCGTTCTCTGTCAGTGTGTTAATATTACTGAGGACAGTGGGGGTGTTTTACACTTCACAGGGTGTATCTGACTGTGGGTCATGAGAAACACAGTGTGTCAGTGAGTGTGTTAATATTAATCTGTGTACTCTGTCAGTGTGTTAATATTCCTGAGGACAGTGGGGGTGTTTTACACTTCACAGAGTGTATCTGACTGTGGGTCATGATATACACAGTGTGTCAGTGAGTGTGTTAATATTAATCTGTGTTCTCTGTCAGTGTGTTAATATTACTGAGGACAGTGGGGGTGTTTTACACTTCACAGGGTGTATCTGACTGTGGGTCATGATATACACAGTGTGTCAGTGAGTGTGTTAATATTAATCTGTGTTCTCTGTCAGTGTGTTAATATTCCTGAGGACAGTGGGGATGTTTTACACTTCACAGGGTGTATCTGACTGTGGGTCATGATATACACAGTGTGTCAGTGAGTGTGTTAATATTAATCTGTGTTCTCTGTCAGTGTGTTAATATTCCTGAGGACAGTGGGAATGTTTTACACTTCACAGGGTGTATCTGACTGTGGGTCATGATATACACAGTGTGTCAGTGAGTGTGTTAATATTAATCTGTGATCTCTGTCAGTGTGTTAATATTACTGAGGACAGTGCGGGTGTTTTACACTTCACAGGGTGTATCTGACTGTGGGTCATGATATACACATTGTGTCAGTGAGTGTGTTAATATTAATCTGTGTTCTCTGTCAGTGTGTTTATATTCCTGAGGACAGTGGGGATGTTTTACACTTCACAGGGTGTATCTGACTGTGGGTCATGATATACACAGTGTGTCAGTGAGTGTGTTAATATTAATCTGTGTTCTCTGTCAGTGTGTTAATATTACTGAGGACAGTGGGGGTGTTTTACACTTCACAGGGTGTATCTGGCTGTAGGTCATGATGTACACAGTGTGTCAGTGAGTGTGTTCATATTAATCTGTGTTCTCTGTCTGTGTGTTAATATTACTGAGGACAGTGGGGGTGTTTTACACTTCACAGGGTGTACCTGACTGTGGGTCATGATGTACACAGTGTGTCAGTGAGTGTGTTAATATTAATCTGTGTTCTCTGTCAGTGTGTTAATATTGCTGTGTACAGTGGGGGTGTTTTACACTACACAGGGTGTATCTGACTGTGGGTCATGATGTACACAGTGTGTCAGTGAGTGTGTTAATATTAATCTGTGTACTCTGTCAGTGTGTTAATATTCCTGAGGACTGTGGGGGTTTTTTACACTTCACAGGGTGTATCTGACTGTGGGTCATGATATACACAGTGTGTCAGTGAGTGTGTTAATATTAATCTGTGTTCTCTGTCAGTGTGTTAATATTCCTGAGGACGGCGGGGGTGTTTTACACTTCACAGGGTTTATCTGACTCTGGGTCATGATATACACAGTGTGTCAGTGAGTGTGTTAATATTAATCTGTGTTCTCTGTCAGTGTGTTAATATTACTGAGGACAGTGAGGGTGTTTTACACTTCACTGGGTTTATCTGACCGTGGGTCACGATGTACACAGTGTGTCAGTGAGTGTGTTAATATTAATCTGTGTTCTCTGTCAGTGTGTTAATATTCCTGAGGACAGTGGGAATGTTTTACACTTCACAGGGTGTATCTGACTGTGGGTCATGATATACACAGTGTGTCAGTGAGTGTGTTAATATTAATCTGTGTTCTCTGTCAGTGTGTTAATATTACTGAGGACAGTGGGGGTGTTTTACACTTCACAGGGTGTATCTGACTGTGGGTGATGATATACACAGTGTGTCAGTGAGTGTGTTAATATTAATCTGTGTTCTCTGTCAGTGTGTTAATATTACTGAGGACAGTGGGGGTGTTTTACACTTCACAGGTTGTATCTGACTGTGGGTCATGAGAAACACAGTGTGTCAGTGAGTGTGTTAATATTAATCTGTGTACTCTGTCAGTGTGTTAATATTCCTGAGGACAGTGGGGGTGTTTTACACTTCACAGAGTGTATCTGACTGTGGGTCATGATATACACAGTGTGTCAGTGAGTGTGTTAATATTAATCTGTGTTCTCTGTCAGTGTGTTAATATTACTGAGGACAGTGGGGGTGTTTTACACTTCACAGGGTGTATCTGACTGTGGGTCATGATATACACAGTGTGTCAGTGAGTGTGTTAATATTAATCTGTGTTCTCTGTCAGTGTGTTAATATTCCTGAGGACAGTGGGGATGTTTTACACTTCACAGGGTGTATCTGACTGTGGGTCATGATATACACAGTGTGTCAGTGAGTGTGTTAATATTAATCTGTGTTCTCTGTCAGTGTGTTAATATTCCTGAGGACAGTGGGAATGTTTTACACTTCACAGGGTGTATCTGACTGTGGGTCATGATATACACAGTGTGTCAGTGAGTGTGTTAATATTAATCTGTGTTCTCTGTCAGTGTGTTAATATTACTGAGGACATTGCGGGTGTTTTACACTTCACAGGGTGTATCTGACTGTGGGTCATGATATACACATTGTGTCAGTGAGTGTGTTAATATTAATCTGTGTTCTCTGTCAGTGTGTTTATATTCCTGAGGACAGTGGGGATGTTTTACACTTCACAGGGTGTATCTGACTGTGGGTCATGATATACACAGTGTGTCAGTGAGTGTGTTAATATTAATCTGTGTTCTCTGTAAGTGTGTTAATATTACTGAGGACAGTGGGGGTGTTTTACACTTCACAGGGTGTATCTGGCTGTAGGTCATGATGTACACAGTGTGTCACTGAGTGTGTTCATATTAATCTGTGTTCTCTGTCAGTGTGTTAATATTACTGAGGACAGTGGGGTGTTTTACACTTCACAGGGTGTACCTGACTGTGGGTCATGATGTACACAGTGTGTCAGTGAGTGTGTTAATATTAATCTGTGTTCTCTGTCAGTGTGTGAATATTGCTGAGTACAGTGGGGGTGTTTTACACTTCACAGGGTGTATCTGACTGTGGGTCATGATGTACACAGTGTGTCAGTGAGTGTGTTAATATTAATCTGTGTACTCTGTCAGTGTGTTAATATTCCTGAGGACTGTGGGGGTTTTTTACACTTCACAGGGTGTATCTGACTGTGGGTCATGATATACACAGTGTGTCAGTGAGTGTGTTAATATTAATCTGTGCTCTCTGTCAGTGTGTTAATATTCCTGAGGACGGCGGGGGTGTTTTACACTTCACAGGGTTTATCTGACTCTGGGTCATGATATACACAGTGTGTCAGTGAGTGTGTTAATATTAATCTGTGTTCTCTGTCAGTGTGTTAATATTACTGAGGACAGTGGGGGTGTTTTACACTTCACTGGGTTTATCTGACGGTGGGTCATGATGTACACAGTGTGTCAGTGAGTGTGTTAATATTAATCTGTGTTCTCTGTCAGTGTGTTAATATTACTGAGGACAGTGGGGATGTTTTACTCTTCACAGGGTGTATCAGACTGTGGGTCACGATGTACACAGTGTGTCAGTGAGTGTGTTAATATTAATCTGTGTTCCCTGTCAGTGTGTTAATATTACTGAGGACAGTGGGGGTGTTTTACACTTCACAGGGTGTATCTGACTGTGGGTCATGATGTACACAGTATGTCAGTGAGTGTGTTAATATTAATCTGTGTTCTCTGTCAGTGTGTTAATATTACTGAGGACAGTGGGGATGTTTTACACTTCACAGGGTGTATCTGACTGTGGGTCATGATATACACAGTGTGTCAGTGAGTGTGTTAATATTAATCTGTGTTCTCTGTCAGTGTGTTAATATTACTGAGGACAGTGGGGGTGTTTTACACTTCACAGGGTGTATCTGGCTGTAGGTCATGATGTACACAGTGTGTCACTGAGTGTGTTCATATTAATCTGTGTTCTCTGTCAGTGTGTTAATATTACTGAGGACAGTGGGGTGTTTTACACTTCACAGGGTGTACCTGACTGTGGGTCATGATGTACACAGTGTGTCAGTGAGTGTGTTAATATTAATCTGTGTTCTCTGTCAGTGTGTGAATATTGCTGAGTACAGTGGGGGTGTTTTACACTTCACAGGGTGTATCTGACTGTGGGTCATGATGTACACAGTGTGTCAGTGAGTGTGTTAATATTAATCTGTGTACTCTGTCAGTGTGTTAATATTCCTGAGGACTGTGGGGGTTTTTTACACTTCACAGGGTGTATCTGACTGTGGGTCATGATATACACAGTGTGTCAGTGAGTGTGTTAATATTAATCTGTGCTCTCTGTCAGTGTGTTAATATTCCTGAGGACGGCGGGGGTGTTTTACACTTCACAGGGTTTATCTGACTCTGGGTCATGATATACACAGTGTGTCAGTGAGTGTGTTAATATTAATCTGTGTTCTCTGTCAGTGTGTTAATATTACTGAGGACAGTGGGGGTGTTTTACACTTCACTGGGTTTATCTGACGGTGGGTCATGATGTACACAGTGTGTCAGTGAGTGTGTTAATATTAATCTGTGTTCTCTGTCAGTGTGTTAATATTACTGAGGACAGTGGGGATGTTTTACTCTTCACAGGGTGTATCAGACTGTGGGTCACGATGTACACAGTGTGTCAGTGAGTGTGTTAATATTAATCTGTGTTCCCTGTCAGTGTGTTAATATTACTGAGGACAGTGGGGGTGTTTTACACTTCACAGGGTGTATCTGACTGTGGGTCATGATGTACACAGTATGTCAGTGAGTGTGTTAATATTAATCTGTGTTCTCTGTCAGTGTGTTAATATTACTGAGGACAGTGGGGATGTTTTACACTTCACAGGGTGTATCTGACTGTGGGTCATGATATACACAGTGTGTCAGTGAGTGTGTTAATATTAATCTGTGTTCTCTGTCAGTGTGTTAATATTACTGAGGACAGTGGGGGTGTTTTACACTTCACAGGGTGTATCTGACTGTGGCTCATGATATACACAGTGTGTCAGTGAGTGTGTTAATATTAATCTGTGTTCTCTGTCAGTGTGTTAATATTACTGAGGACAGCGGGGGTGTTTTACACTTCACAGGGTGTATCTGACTGTGGGTCATGATATACACAGTGTGTCAGTGAGTGTGTTAATATTAATCTGTGTTCTCTGTCAGTGTGTTAATATTCCTGAGGACAGTGGGGGTGTTTTACACTTCACAGGGTGTATCTGACTGTGGGTCATGATATACACAGTGTGTCAGTGAGTGTGTTAATATTAATCTGTGTTCTCTGTCAGTGTGTTAATATTACTGAGGACAGTGGGGGTGTTTTACACTTCACAGGGTGTATCTGACTGTGGGTCATGATATACACAGTGTGTCAGTGAGTGTGTTAATATTAATCTGTGTTCTCTGTCCGTGTGTTAATATTACTGAGGACAGCGGGGGTGTTTTACACTTCAAAGGGTGTATCTGACTGTGGGTCATGATATACACAGTGTGTCAGTGAGTGTGTTAATATTAATCTGTGTTCTCTGTCAGTGTGTTAATATTCCTGAGGACAGTGGGGGTGTTTTACACTTCACAGGGTGTATCTGACTGTGGGTCTTGATATACACAGTGTGTCAGTGAGTGTGTTAATATTAATCTGTGTTCTCTGTCAGTGTGTTAATATTACTGAGGACAGTGGGGGTGTTTTACACTTCACTGGGTGTATCTGACTGTGGGTCATGATATACACAGTGTGTCAGTGAGTGTGTTAATATTAATCTGTGTTCTCTGTCAGTGTGTTAATATTCCTGAGGACAGTGGGGGTGTTTTACACTTCACAGGGTGTATCTGACTGTGGGTCATGATATACACAGTGTGTCAGTGTGTGTGTTAATATTAATCTGTGTTCTCTGCCAGTATGTTAATATTACTGAGGACAGTGGGGGTATTTTACACTTCACAGGGTGTATCTGACTGTGGGTCATGATGTACACAGTGTGTCAGTGAGTGTGTTAATATTAATCTGTGTTCTCCGTCAGTGTGTTTATTTTCCTGAGGACAGTGGGGGTGTTTTACACTTCACAGGGTGTATCTGACTGTGGGTCATGATATACACAGTGTGTCAGTGAGTGTGTTAATATTAATCTGTGTTCTCTGTCAGTGTGTTAATATTACTGAGGACAGTGGGGGTGTTTTACACTTCACAGGGTGTATCTGACTGTGGGTCATGATATACACAGTGTGTCAGTGAGTGTGTTAATATTAATCTGTGTTCTCTGTCAGTGTGTTAATATTCCTGAGGACAGTGGGGGTGTTTTACACTTCACAGGGTGTATCTGACTGTGGGTCATGATATACACAGTGTGTCAGTGAGTGTGTTAATATTAATCTGTGTTCTCTGTCAGTGTGTTAATATTCCTGAGGACAGTGGGGATGTTTTACACTTCACAGGGTGTATCTGACTGTGGGTCATGATATACACTGTGTGTCAGTGAGTGTGTTAATATTAATCTGTGTTCTCTGTCAGTGTGTTAATATTCCTGAGGACAGTGGGGGTGTTTTACACTTTACAGGGTGTATCTGACTGTGGGTCATGATATACACAGTGTGTCAGTGAGTGTGTTAATATTAATCTGTGTTCTCTGTCAGTGTGTTAATATTACTGAGGACAGTGGGGGTGTTTTACACTTCACAGGGTGTATCTGACTGTGGGTCATGATATACACAGTGTGTCAGTGAGTGTGTTAATATTAATCTGTGTTCTCTGTCAGTGTGTTAATATTACTGAGGACAGTGGGGGTGTTTTACACTTCACAGGGTGTATCTGACTGTGGGTCATGATATACACAGTGTGTCAGTGAGTGTGTTAATATTAATCTGTGTTCTCTGTCAGTGTGTTAATATTACTGAGGACAGTGGGGATGTTTTACACTTCACAGGGTGTATCTGACTGTGGGTCATGATGTACACAGTGTGTCAGTGAGTGTGTTAATATTAATCTGTGTTCTCTGTCAGTGTGTTAATATTCCTGAGGACAGTGGGGGTGTTTTACACTTCACAGGGTGTATCTGACTGTGGGTCATGATATACACAGTGTGTCAGTGAGTGTGTTAATATTAATCTGTGTTTTCTGTCAGTGTGTTAATATTCCTGAGGACAGTGGGGGTGTTTTACACTTCACAGTGTGTATCTGACTGCGGGTCATGATGTACACAGTGTGTCAGTGAGTGTGTTAATATTAATCTGTGTTCTCTGTCAGTGTGTTAATATTCCTGAGGACAGTGGGGGTGTTTAACACTTCACAGGGTGTATCTGACTGCGGGTCATGATGTACACAGTGTGTCAGTGAGTGTGTTAATATTAATCTGTGTTCTCTGTCAGTGTGTTAATATTACTGAGGACAGTGCGGGTGTTTTACACTTCACAGGGTGTATCTGACTGTGGGTGATGATATACACAGTGTGTCAGTGAGTGTGTTAATATTAATCTGTGTTCTCTGTCAGTGTGTTAATATTACTGAGGACAGTGGGGGTGTTTTACACTTCACAGGGTGTATCTGACTGTGGGTTATGATATACACAGTGTGTCAGTGAGTGTGTTAATATTAATCTGTGTTCTCTGTCAGTGTGTTAATATTACTGAGGACAGTGGGGGTGTTTTACACTTCACAGGGTGTATCTGACTGTGGGTCATGATGTACACAGTGTGTCAGTGAGTGTGTTAATATTAATCTGTGTTCTCTGTCAGTGTGTTAATATTACTGAGGACAGTGGGTGTGTTTTACACTTCACAGGGTGTATCTGACTATAGGTCATGATGTACACAGTGTGTCAGTGAGTGTGTTAATATTTATCTGTGTTCTCTGTCAGTGTGTTAATATTACTAAGGACAGTGGGGATGTTTTACACTTCACAGGGTGTATCTGACTGTGGGTCATGATATACACAGTGTGTCAGTGAGTGTGTTAATATTAATCTGTGTTCTCTGTCAGTGTGTTAATATTACTGAGGACAGTGGGGGTGTTTTACACTTCACAGGGTGTATCTGACTGTGGGTCATGATATACACAGTGTGTCAGTGAGTGTGTTAATATTAATCTGTGTTCTCTGTCAGTGTGTTAATATTACTGAGGACAGTGGGGATGTTTTACACTTCACAGGGTGTATCTGACTGTGGGTCATGATGTACACAGTGTGTCAGTGAGTGTGTTAATATTAATCTGTGTTCTCTGTCAGTGTGTTAATATTCCTGAGGACAGTGGGGGTGTTTTACACTTCACAGGGTGTATCTGACTGTGGGTCATGATATACACAGTGTGTCAGTGAGTGTGTTAATATTAATCTGTGTTTTCTGTCAGTGTGTTAATATTCCTGAGGACAGTGGGGGTGTTTTACACTTCACAGTGTGTATCTGACTGCGGGTCATGATGTACACAGTGTGTCAGTGAGTGTGTTAATATTAATCTGTGTTCTCTGTCAGTGTGTTAATATTCCTGAGGACAGTGGGGGTGTTTAACACTTCACAGGGTGTATCTGACTGCGGGTCATGATGTACACAGTGTGTCAGTGAGTGTGTTAATATTAATCTGTGTTCTCTGTCAGTGTGTTAATATTACTGAGGACAGTGCGGGTGTTTTACACTTCACAGGGTGTATCTGACTGTGGGTGATGATATACACAGTGTGTCAGTGAGTGTGTTAATATTAATCTGTGTTCTCTGTCAGTGTGTTAATATTACTGAGGACAGTGGGGGTGTTTTACACTTCACAGGGTGTATCTGACTGTGGGTCATGATATACACAGTGTGTCAGTGAGTGTGTTAATATTAATCTGTGTTCTCTGTCAGTGTGTTAATATTACTGAGGACAGTGGGGGTGTTTTACACTTCACAGGGTGTATCTGACTGTGGGTCATGATGTACACAGTGTGTCAGTGAGTGTGTTAATATTAATCTGTGTTCTCTGTCAGTGTGTTAATATTACTGAGGACAGTGGGTGTGTTTTACACTTCACAGGGTGTATCTGACTATAGGTCATGATGTACACAGTGTGTCAGTGAGTGTGTTAATATTTATCTGTGTTCTCTGTCAGTGTGTTAATATTACTAAGGACAGTGGGGATGTTTTACATTTCACAGGGTGTATCTGACTGTGGGTCATGATATACACAGTGTGTCAGTGAGTGTGTTAATATTAATCTGTGTTCTCTGTCAGTGTGTTAATATTACTGAGGACAGTGGGGGTGTTTTACACTTCACAGGGTGTATCTGACTGTGGGTCATGATATACACAGTGTGTCAGTGAGTGTGTTAATATTAATCTGTGTTCTCTGTCAGTGTGTTAATATTACTGAGGACAGTGGGGGTGTTTTACACTTCACAGGGTGTATCTGACTGTGGGTCATGATATACACAGTGTGTCAGTGAGTGTGTTAATATTAATCTGTGTTCTCTGTCAGTGTGTTAATATTCCTGAGGACAGTGGGGGTGTTTTACACTTCACAGGGTGTATCTGACTGTGGGTCATGATATACACAGTGTGTCAGTGAGTGTATTAATATTAATCTGTGTTCTCTGTCAGTGTGTTAATATTCCTGAGGACAGTGGGGGTGTTTTACACTTCACAGGGTGTATCTGACTGTGGGTCATGATATACACAGTGTGTCAGTGAGTGTGTTAATATTAATCTGTGTTCTCTGTCAGTGTGTTAATATTCCTGAGAACAGTGGGGGTGTTCTACACTTCACAGGGTGTATCTGACTGTGGGTCATGATATACACAGTGTGTCAGTGAGTGTGTTAATATTAATCTGTGTTCTCTGTCAGTGTGTTAATATTAGTAAGGACAGTGGGGATGTTTTACACTTCACAGGGTGTATCTGACTGTGGGTCATGATATACACAGTGTGTCAGTGAGTGTGTTAATATTAATCTGTGTTCTCTGTCAGTGTGTTAATATTGCTGAGGACAGTGGGGGTGTTTTACACTTCACAGGGTGTATCTGACTGTGGGTCATGATATACACAGTGTGTCAGTGAGTGTGTTAATATTAATCTGTGTTCTCTGTCAGTGTGTTAATATTCCTGAGAACAGTGGGGGTGTTTTACACTTCACAGGGTGTATCTGACTGTGGGTCATGATGGACACAGTGTGTCAGTGAGTGTGTTAATATTAATCTGTGTTCTCTGTCAGTCTGTTAATATTACTGAGGACAGTGGGGGTGTTTTACACTTCACAGGGTGTATCTGACTGTGGGTCATGATATACACAGTGTGTCAGTGAGTGTGTTAATATTAATCTGTGTTCTCTGTCAGTGTGTTAATATTAGTAAGGACAGTGGGGATGTTTTACACTTCACAGGGTGTATCTGACTGTGGGTCATGATATACACAGTGTGTCAGTGAGACTGTTAATATTAATCTGTGTTCTCTGTCAGTGTGTTAATATTCCTCAGGACAGTGGGGGTGTTTTACACTTCACAGGGTGTATCTGACTGTGGGTCATGATATACACAGTGCGTCAGTGAGTGTGTTAATATTAATCTGTGTTCTCTGTCAGTGTGTTAATATTCCTCAGGACAGTGGGGGTGTTTTACACTTCACAGGGTGTATCTGACTGTGAGTCATGATATACACAGTGTATCAGTGAGTGTGATAATATTAATCTCTGTTCTCTGTCAGTGTGTTAATATTACTGAGGGCAGTGGGGGTGTTTTACACTTCACAGGGTTTATCTGACTGTGGGTCATGATATACACAGTGTGTCAGTGAGTGTGTTAATATTAATCTGTGTTCTCTGTCAGTGTGTTAATATTACTGAGGACAGTGGGGATGTTTTACACTTCACGAGGTGTATCTGACTGTGGGTCATGATATACACAGTGTGTCAGTGAGTGTGTTAATATTAATCTGTGTTCTCTGTCAGTGTGTTAATATTACTGAGGACAGTGGGGGTGTTTTACACTTCACAGGGTGTATCTGGCTGTGGGTCATGATATACACAGTGTGTCAGTGAGTGTGTTAATATTAATCTGTGTTCTCTGTCAGTGTGTTAATATTACTGAGGACAGTGGGGGTGTTTTACACTTCACAGGGTGTATCTGACTCTGGGTCATGATATACACAGTGTGTCAGTGAGTGTGCTAATATTAATCTGTGTTCTCTGTCAGTGTGTTAATATTCCTGAGGACAGTGGGGGTGTTTTACACTTCACAGGGTGTATCTGACTGTGGGTCATGATATACACAGTGTGTCAGTGAGTGTGTTAATATTAATCTGTGTTCTCTGTCAGTGTGTTAATATTCCTGAGGACAGTGGGGGTGTTTTACACTTCACAGGGTGTATCTGACTGTGGGTCATGATAGACACAGTGTGTCAGTGAGTGTGTTAATATTAATCTGTGTTCTCTGTCAGTGTGTTAATATTCCTGAGAACAGTGGGGGTGTGTTACACTTCACAGGGTGTATCTGACTGTGGGTCATGATGGACACAGTGTGTCAGTGAGTGTGTTAATATTAATCTGTGTTCTCTGTCAGTGTGTTAATATTACTGAGGACAGTGGGGGTGTTTTACACTTCACAGGGTGTATCTGACTGTGGGTCATGATATACACAGTGTGTCAGTGAGAGTGTTAATATTAATCTGTGTTCTCTGTCAGTGTGTTAATATTCCTCAGGACAGTGGGGGTGTTTTACACTTCACAGGGTGTATCTGACTCTGGGTCATGATATACACAGTGTGTCAGTGAGTGTGTTAATATTAATCTGTGTTCTCTGTCAGTGTGTTAATATTCCTGAGGACAGTGGGGGTGTTTTACACTTCACAGGGTGTATCTGACTGTGGGTCATGATATACACAGTGTGTCAGTGAGTGTGTTAATATTAATCTGTGTTCTCTGTCAGTGTGTTAATATTCCTGAGGACAGTGGGGGTGTTTTACACTTCACAGGGTGTATCTGACTGTGGGTCATGATATACACAGTGTGTCAGTGAGTGTGTTAATATTAATCTGTGTTCTCTGTCAGTGTGTTAATATTCCTGAGAACAGTGGGGGTGTTTTACACTTCACAGGGTGTATCTGACTGTGGGTCATGATGGACACAGTGTGTCAGTGAGAGTGTTAATATTAATCTGTGTTCTCTGTCAGTGTGTTAATATTCCTCAGGACAGTGGGGGTGTTTTACACTTCACAGGGTGTATCTGACTCTGGGTCATGATATACACAGTGTGTCAGTGAGTGTGTTAATATTAATCTGTGTTCTCTTTCAGTGTGTTAATATTCCTCAGGACAGTGGGGGTGTTTTACACTTCACAGGGTGTATCTGACTGTGAGTCATGATATACACAGTGTGTCAGTGAGTGTGTTAATATTAATCTGTGTTCTCTGTCAGTGTGTTAATATTACTGAGGACAGTGGGGGTGTTTTACACTTCACAGGGTTTATCTGACTGTGGGTCATGATATACACAGTGTGTCAGTGAGTGTGTTAATATTAATCTGTGTTCTCTGTCAGTGTGTTAATATTGCTGAGGACAGTGGGGATGTTTTACACTTCACAGGGTTTATCTGACTGTGGGTCATGATATACACAGTGTGTCAGTGAGTGTGTTAATATTAATCTGTGTTCTCTGTCAGTGTGTTAATATTGCTGAGGACAGTGGGGATGTTTTACACTTCACAGGGTGTATCTGACTGTGGGTCATGATATACACAGTGTGTCAGTGAGTGTGTTAATATTAATCTGTGTTCTCTGTCAGTGTGTTAATATTCCTGAGGACAGTGGGGGTGTTTTACACTTCACAGGGTGTATCTGACTGTGGGTCATGATATACACAGTGTGTCAGTGAGTGTGTTAATATTAATCTGTGTTCTCTCTCAGTGTGTTAATATTACTGAGGACAGTGGGGGTGTTTTACACTTCACAGGGTGTATCTGACTGTGGGTCATGATGTACACAGTGTGTCAGTGAGTGTGTTAATATTAATCTGTGTTCTCTGTCAGTGTGTTAATATTCCTGAACACAGTGGGGATGTTTTGCACTTCACAGGGTGTATCTGACTGTGGGTCATGATAGACACAGTGTGTCAGTGAGTGTGTTAATATTAATCTGTGTTCTCTGTCAGTGTGTTAATATTCCTGAGAACAGTGGGGGTGTGTTACACTTCACAGGGTGTATCTGACTGTGGGTCATGATGGACACAGTGTGTCAGTGAGTGTGTTAATATTAATCTGTGTTCTCTGTCAGTGTGTTAATATTACTGAGGACAGTGGGGGTGTTTTACACTTCACAGGGTGTATCTGACTGTGGGTCATGATATACACAGTGTGTCAGTGAGAGTGTTAATATTAATCTGTGTTCTCTGTCAGTGTGTTAATATTCCTCAGGACAGTGGGGGTGTTTTACACTTCACAGGGTGTATCTGACTCTGGGTCATGATATACACAGTGTGTCAGTGAGTGTGTTAATATTAATCTGTGTTCTCTGTCAGTGTGTTAATATTCCTGAGGACAGTGGGGGTGTTTTACACTTCACAGGGTGTATCTGACTGTGGGTCATGATATACACAGTGTGTCAGTGAGTGTGTTAATATTAATCTGTGTTCTCTGTCAGTGTGTTAATATTCCTGAGGACAGTGGGGGTGTTTTACACTTCACAGGGTGTATCTGACTGTGGGTCATGATATACACAGTGTGTCAGTGAGTGTGTTAATATTAATCTGTGTTCTCTGTCAGTGTGTTAATATTCCTGAGAACAGTGGGGGTGTTTTACACTTCACAGGGTGTATCTGACTGTGGGTCATGATGGACACAGTGTGTCAGTGAGAGTGTTAATATTAATCTGTGTTCTCTGTCAGTGTGTTAATATTCCTCAGGACAGTGGGGGTGTTTTACACTTCACAGGGTGTATCTGACTCTGGGTCATGATATACACAGTGTGTCAGTGAGTGTGTTAATATTAATCTGTGTTCTCTTTCAGTGTGTTAATATTCCTCAGGACAGTGGGGGTGTTTTACACTTCACAGGGTGTATCTGACTGTGAGTCATGATATACACAGTGTGTCAGTGAGTGTGTTAATATTAATCTGTGTTCTCTGTCAGTGTGTTAATATTACTGAGGACAGTGGGGGTGTTTTACACTTCACAGGGTTTATCTGACTGTGGGTCATGATATACACAGTGTGTCAGTGAGTGTGTTAATATTAATCTGTGTTCTCTGTCAGTGTGTTAATATTCCTGAGGACAGTGGGGGTGTTTTACACTTCACAGGGTGTATCTGACTGTGGGTCATGATATACACAGTGTGTCAGTGAGTGTGTTAATATTAATCTGTGTTCTCTCTCAGTGTGTTAATATTACTGAGGACAGTGGGGGTGTTTTACACTTCACAGGGTGTATCTGACTGTGGGTCATGATGTACACAGTGTGTCAGTGAGTGTGTTAATATTAATCTGTGTTCTCTGTCAGTGTGTTAATATTCCTGAACACAGTGGGGATGTTTTGCACTTCACAGGGTGTATCTGACTGTGGGTCATGATGTACACAGTGTGTCAGTGAGTGTGTTAATATTAATCTGTGTTCTCTGTCAGTGTGTTAATATTCCTGAGGACAGTGGGGGTGTTTTACACTTCACAGGGTGTATCTGACTGTGGGTCATGAAATACACAGTGTGTCAGTGAGTGTGTTAATATTAATCTGTGTTCTCTGTCAGTGTGTTAATATTCCTGAGGACAGTGGGGGTGTTCTACACTTCACAGGGTGTATCTGACTGTGGGTCATGATGGACACAGTGTGTCAGTGAGTGTGTTAAGATTAATCTGTGATCTCTGTCAGTGTGTTAATATTCCTGAGAACAGTGGGGGTGTTCTACACTTCACAGGGTGTATCTGACTGTGGGTCATGATGGACACAGTGTGTCAGTGAGTGTGTTAAGATTAATCTGTGATCTCTGTCAGTGTGTTAATATTACTGAGGACAGTGGGGGTGTTTTACACTTCACAGGGTGTATCTGACTGTGGGTCATGATATACACAGTGTGTCAGTGAGTGTGTTAATATTAATCTGTGTTCTCTGTCAGTGTGTTAATATTAGTAAGGACAGTGGGGATGTTTTACACTTCACAGGGTGTATCTGACTGTGGGTCATGATATACACAGTGTGTCAGTGAGTGTGTTAATATTAATCTGTGTTCTCTGTCAGTGTGTTAATATTGCTGAGGACAGTGGGGGTGTTTTACACTTCACAGGGTGTATCTGACTGTGGGTCATGATATACACAGTGTGTCAGTGAGTGTGTTAATATTAATCTGTGTTCTCTGTCAGTGTGTTAATATTCCTGAGAACAGTGGGGGTGTTTTACACTTCACAGGGTGTATCTGACTGTGGGTCATGATGGACACAGTGTGTCAGTGAGTGTGTTAATATTAATCTGTGTTCTCTGTCAGTCTGTTAATATTACTGAGGACAGTGGGGGTGTTTTACACTTCACAGGGTGTATCTGACTGTGGGTCATGATATACACAGTGTGTCAGTGAGTGTGTTAATATTAATCTGTGTTCTCTGTCAGTGTGTTAATATTAGTAAGGACAGTGGGGATGTTTTACACTTCACAGGGTGTATCTGACTGTGGGTCATGATATACACAGTGTGTCAGTGAGACTGTTAATATTAATCTGTGTTCTCTGTCAGTGTGTTAATATTCCTCAGGACAGTGGGGGTGTTTTACACTTCACAGGGTGTATCTGACTGTGGGTCATGATATACACAGTGCGTCAGTGAGTGTGTTAATATTAATCTGTGTTCTCTGTCAGTGTGTTAATATTCCTCAGGACAGTGGGGGTGTTTTACACTTCACAGGGTGTATCTGACTGTGAGTCATGATATACACAGTGTATCAGTGAGTGTGATAATATTAATCTCTGTTCTCTGTCAGTGTGTTAATATTACTGAGGGCAGTGGGGGTGTTTTACACTTCACAGGGTTTATCTGACTGTGGGTCATGATATACACAGTGTGTCAGTGAGTGTGTTAATATTAATCTGTGTTCTCTGTCAGTGTGTTAATATTACTGAGGACAGTGGGGATGTTTTACACTTCACGAGGTGTATCTGACTGTGGGTGATGATATACACAGTGTGTCAGTGAGTGTGTTAATATTAATCTGTGTTCTCTGTCAGTGTGTTAATATTACTGAGGACAGTGGGGGTGTTTTACACTTCACAGGGTGTATCTGGCTGTGGGTCATGATATACACAGTGTGTCAGTGAGTGTGTTAATATTAATCTGTGTTCTCTGTCAGTGTGTTAATATTACTGAGGACAGTGGGGGTGTTTTACACTTCACAGGGTGTATCTGACTCTGGGTCATGATATACACAGTGTGTCAGTGAGTGTGCTAATATTAATCTGTGTTCTCTGTCAGTGTGTTAATATTCCTGAGGACAGTGGGGGTGTTTTACACTTCACAGGGTGTATCTGACTGTGGGTCATGATATACACAGTGTGTCAGTGAGTGTGTTAATATTAATCTGTGTTCTCTGTCAGTGTGTTAATATTCCTGAGGACAGTGGGGGTGTTTTACACTTCACAGGGTGTATCTGACTGTGGGTCATGATAGACACAGTGTGTCAGTGAGTGTGTTAATATTAATCTGTGTTCTCTGTCAGTGTGTTAATATTCCTGAGAACAGTGGGGGTGTGTTACACTTCACAGGGTGTATCTGACTGTGGGTCATGATGGACACAGTGTGTCAGTGAGTGTGTTAATATTAATCTGTGTTCTCTGTCAGTGTGTTAATATTACTGAGGACAGTGGGGGTGTTTTACACTTCACAGGGTGTATCTGACTGTGGGTCATGATATACACAGTGTGTCAGTGAGAGTGTTAATATTAATCTGTGTTCTCTGTCAGTGTGTTAATATTCCTCAGGACAGTGGGGGTGTTTTACACTTCACAGGGTGTATCTGACTCTGGGTCATGATATACACAGTGTGTCAGTGAGTGTGTTAATATTAATCTGTGTTCTCTGTCAGTGTGTTAATATTCCTGAGGACAGTGGGGGTGTTTTACACTTCACAGGGTGTATCTGACTGTGGGTCATGATATACACAGTGTGTCAGTGAGTGTGTTAATATTAATCTGTGTTCTCTGTCAGTGTGTTAATATTCCTGAGGACAGTGGGGGTGTTTTACACTTCACAGGGTGTATCTGACTGTGGGTCATGATATACACAGTGTGTCAGTGAGTGTGTTAATATTAATCTGTGTTCTCTGTCAGTGTGTTAATATTCCTGAGAACAGTGGGGGTGTTTTACACTTCACAGGGTGTATCTGACTGTGGGTCATGATGGACACAGTGTGTCAGTGAGAGTGTTAATATTAATCTGTGTTCTCTGTCAGTGTGTTAATATTCCTCAGGACAGTGGGGGTGTTTTACACTTCACAGGGTGTATCTGACTCTGGGTCATGATATACACAGTGTGTCAGTGAGTGTGTTAATATTAATCTGTGTTCTCTTTCAGTGTGTTAATATTCCTCAGGACAGTGGGGGTGTTTTACACTTCACAGGGTGTATCTGACTGTGAGTCATGATATACACAGTGTGTCAGTGAGTGTGTTAATATTAATCTGTGTTCTCTGTCAGTGTGTTAATATTACTGAGGACAGTGGGGGTGTTTTACACTTCACAGGGTTTATCTGACTGTGGGTCATGATATACACAGTGTGTCAGTGAGTGTGTTAATATTAATCTGTGTTCTCTGTCAGTGTGTTAATATTGCTGAGGACAGTGGGGATGTTTTACACTTCACAGGGTTTATCTGACTGTGGGTCATGATATACACAGTGTGTCAGTGAGTGTGTTAATATTAATCTGTGTTCTCTGTCAGTGTGTTAATATTGCTGAGGACAGTGGGGATATTTTACACTTCACAGGGTGTATCTGACTGTGGGTCATGATATACACAGTGTGTCAGTGAGTGTGTTAATATTAATCTGTGTTCTCTGTCAGTGTGTTAATATTCCTGAGGACAGTGGGGGTGTTTTACACTTCACAGGGTGTATCTGACTGTGGGTCATGATATACACAGTGTGTCAGTGAGTGTGTTAATATTAATCTGTGTTCTCTCTCAGTGTGTTAATATTACTGAGGACAGTGGGGGTGTTTTACACTTCACAGGGTGTATCTGACTGTGGGTCATGATGTACACAGTGTGTCAGTGAGTGTGTTAATATTAATCTGTGTTCTCTGTCAGTGTGTTAATATTCCTGAACACAGTGGGGATGTTTTGCACTTCACAGGGTGTATCTGACTGTGGGTCATGATAGACACAGTGTGTCAGTGAGTGTGTTAATATTAATCTGTGTTCTCTGTCAGTGTGTTAATATTCCTGAGAACAGTGGGGGTGTGTTACACTTCACAGGGTGTATCTGACTGTGGGTCATGATGGACACAGTGTGTCAGTGAGTGTGTTAATATTAATCTGTGTTCTCTGTCAGTGTGTTAATATTACTGAGGACAGTGGGGGTGTTTTACACTTCACAGGGTGTATCTGACTGTGGGTCATGATATACACAGTGTGTCAGTGAGAGTGTTAATATTAATCTGTGTTCTCTGTCAGTGTGTTAATATTCCTCAGGACAGTGGGGGTGTTTTACACTTCACAGGGTGTATCTGACTCTGGGTCATGATATACACAGTGTGTCAGTGAGTGTGTTAATATTAATCTGTGTTCTCTGTCAGTGTGTTAATATTCCTGAGGACAGTGGGGGTGTTTTACACTTCACAGGGTGTATCTGACTGTGGGTCATGATATACACAGTGTGTCAGTGAGTGTGTTAATATTAATCTGTGTTCTCTGTCAGTGTGTTAATATTCCTGAGGACAGTGGGGGTGTTTTACACTTCACAGGGTGTATCTGACTGTGGGTCATGATATACACAGTGTGTCAGTGAGTGTGTTAATATTAATCTGTGTTCTCTGTCAGTGTGTTAATATTCCTGAGAACAGTGGGGTTGTTTTACACTTCACAGGGTGTATCTGACTGTGGGTCATGATGGACACAGTGTGTCAGTGAGAGTGTTAATATTAATCTGTGTTCTCTGTCAGTGTGTTAATATTCCTCAGGACAGTGGGGGTGTTTTACACTTCACAGGGTGTATCTGACTCTGGGTCATGATATACACAGTGTGTCAGTGAGTGTGTTAATATTAATCTGTGTTCTCTTTCAGTGTGTTAATATTCCTCAGGACAGTGGGGGTGTTTTACACTTCACAGGGTGTATCTGACTGTGAGTCATGATATACACAGTGTGTCAGTGAGTGTGTTAATATTAATCTGTGTTCTCTGTCAGTGTGTTAATATTACTGAGGACAGTGGGGGTGTTTTACACTTCACAGGGTTTATCTGACTGTGGGTCATGATATACACAGTGTGTCAGTGAGTGTGTTAATATTAATCTGTGTTCTCTGTCAGTGTGTTAATATTGCTGAGGACAGTGGGGATGTTTTACACTTCACAGGGTTTATCTGACTGTGGGTCATGATATACACAGTGTGTCAGTGAGTGTGTTAATATTAATCTGTGTTCTCTGTCAGTGTGTTAATATTGCTGAGGACAGTGGGGATGTTTTACACTTCACAGGGTGTATCTGACTGTGGGTCATGATATACACAGTGTGTCAGTGAGTGTGTTAATATTAATCTGTGTTCTCTG
Source organism: Heterodontus francisci (assembly GCF_036365525.1). Taxonomy (NCBI): domain Eukaryota; kingdom Metazoa; phylum Chordata; class Chondrichthyes; order Heterodontiformes; family Heterodontidae; genus Heterodontus; species Heterodontus francisci. The sequence continues at coordinate 1,619,897 of NW_027141266.1, read as the reverse complement.
TCAGTGTGTTAATATTCCTGAGGACAGTGGGGGTGTTTTACACTTCACAGGGTGTATCTGACTGTGGGTCATGATATACACAGTGTGTCAGTGAGTGTGTTAATATTAATCTGTGTTCTCTCTCAGTGTGTTAATATTACTGAGGACAGTGGGGGTGTTTTACACTTCACAGGGTGTATCTGACTGTGGGTCATGATGTACACAGTGTGTCAGTGAGTGTGTTAATATTAATCTGTGTTCTCTGTCAGTGTGTTAATATTCCTGAACACAGTGGGGATGTTTTGCACTTCACAGGGTGTATCTGACTGTGGGTCATGATGTACACAGTGTGTCAGTGAGTGTGTTAATATTAATCTGTGTTCTCTGTCAGTGTGTTAATATTCCTGAGGACAGTGGGGGTGTTTTACACTTCACAGGGTGTATCTGACTGTGGGTCATGAAATACACAGTGTGTCAGTGAGTGTGTTAATATTAATCTGTGTTCTCTGTCAATGTGTTAATATTACTGAGGACAGTGGGGATGTTTTACACTTCACAGGGTGTATCTGACTGTGAGTCATGATATACACAGTGTGTCAGTGAGTGTGTTAATATTAATCTGTGTTCTCTCTCAGTGTGTTAATATTACTGAGGACAGTGGGGGTGTTTTACACTTCACAGGGTGTATCTGACTGTGGGTCATGATGTACACAGTGTGTCAGTGAGTGTGTTAATATTAATCTGTGTTCTCTGTCAGTGTGTTAATATTCCTGAACACAGTGGGGATGTTTTGCACTTCACAGGGTGTATCTGACTGTGGGTCATGATGTACACAGTGTGTCAGTGAGTGTGTTAATATTAATCTGTGTTCTCTGTCAGTGTGTTAATATTCCTGAGGACAGTGGGGGTGTTTTACACTTCACAGGGTGTATCTGACTGTGGGTCATGAAATACACAGTGTGTCAGTGAGTGTGTTAATATTAATCTGTGTTCTCTGTCAATGTGTTAATATTACTGAGGACAGTGGGGATGTTTTACACTTCACAGGGTGTATCTGACTGTGAGTCATGATATACACAGTGTGTCAGTGAGTGTGTTAATATTAATCTGTGTTCTCTGTCAGTGTGTTAATATTACTGAGGACAGTGGGGGTGTTTTACACTTCACAGGGTGTATCTGACTGTGGGTCATGATATACACAGTGTGTCAGTGAGTGTGTTAATATTAATCTGTGTTCTCTGTCAGTGTGTTAATATTACTGAGGACAGTGGGGGTGCTTTACACTTCACAGGGTGTATCTGACTGTGGGTCATGATGTACACAGTGTGTCAGTGAGTGTGTTAATATTAATCTGTGTTCTCTGTCAGTGTGTTAATATTCCTGAGGACAGTGGGGGTGTTTTACACTTCACAGGGTGTATCTGACTGTGGGTCATGAAATACACAGTGTGTCAGTGAGTGTGTTAATATTAATCTGTGTTCTCTGTCAGTGTGTTAATATTACTGAGGACAGTGGGGGTGTTTTACACTTCACAGGGTGTATCTGACTGTGGGTCATGATATACACAGTGTGTCAGTGAGTGTGTTAATATTAATCTGTGTTCTCTGTCAGTGTGTTAATATTCCTGAGGACAGTGGGGGTGTTTTACACTTCACAGGGTGTATCTGACTATGGGTCATGATATACACAGTGTGTCAGTGAGTGTGTTAATATTAATCTGTGTTCTCTGTCAATGTGTTAATATTACTGAGGACAGTGGGGATGTTTTACACTTCACAGGGTGTATCTGACTGTGAGTCATGATATACACAGTGTGTCAGTGAGTGTGTTAATATTAATCTGTGTTCTCTGTCAGTGTGTTAATATTACTGAGGACAGTGGGGGTGTTTTACACTTCACAGGGTGTATCTGACTGTGGGTCATGATATACACAGTGTGTCAGTGAGTGTGTTAATATTAATCTGTGTTCTCTGTCAGTGTGTTAATTTTACTGAGGACAGTGGGGGTGTTTTACACTTCACCGGGTGTATCTGACTGTGGGTCATGATATACACAGTGTGTCAGTGAGTGTGTTAATATTAATCTGTGTTCTCTGTCAATGTGTTAATATTACTGAGGACAGTGGGGATGTTTTACACTTCACAGGGTGTATCTGACTGTGGGTCATGATATACACAGTGTGTCAGTGAGTGTGTTAATATTAATCTGTGTTCTCTGTCAATGTGTTAATATTACTGAGGACAGTGGGGATGTTTTACACTTCACAGGGTGTATCTGACTGTGGGTCATGATATACACAGTGTGTCAGTGAGTGTGTTAATATTAATCTGTGTACTCTGTCAGTGTGTTAATATTACTGAGGACAGTGGGGATGTTTTACACTTCACAGGGTATATCTGACTCTGGGTCATGATATACACAGTGTGTCAGTGAGTGTGTTAATATTAATCTGTGTTCTCTGTCAGTGTGTTAATATTACTGAGGACAGTGGGGGTGTTTTACACTTCACAGGGTGTATCTGGCTGTGGGTCATGATGTACACAGCGTGTCAGTGAGTGTATTAATATTAATCTGTGTTCTCTGTCAGTGTGTTAATATTCCTGAGGACAGTGGGGGTGTTTTACACTTCACAGGGTGTATCTGACTCTGGGTCATGATGTACACAGTGTGTCAGTGAGTGTGTTAATATTAATCTGTGTTCTCTGTCAGTGTGTTAATATTACTGAGGACAGTGGGGGTGTTTTACACTTCACAGGGTGTATCTGACTGTGGGTCATGATATACACAGTGTGTCAGTGAGTGTGTTAATATTAATCTGTGTTCTCTGTCAGTGTGTTAATATTACTGAGGACAGTGGGGGTGTTTTACACTTCACCGGGTGTATCTGACTGTGGGTCATGATATACACAGTGTGTCAGTGAGTGTGTTAATATTAATCTGTGTTCTCTGTCAGTGCGTTAATATTACTGAGGACAGTGGGGGTGTTTTACACTTCACAGGGTGTATCTGACTGTGGGTCATGATATACACAGTGTGTCAGTGAGTGTGTTAATATTAATCTGTGTTCTCTGTCAGTGTGTTAATATTACTGAGGACAGTGGGGGTGTTTTACACTTCACCGGGTGTATCTGACTGTGGGTCATGATATACACAGTGTGTCAGTGAGTGTGTTAATATTAATCTGTGTTCTCTGTCAGTGTGTTAATATTACTGAGGAAAGTGGGGGTGTTTTACACTTCACCGGGTGTATCTGACTGTGGGTCATGATATACACAGTGTGTCAGTGAGTGTGTTAATATTAATCTGTGTTCTCTGTCAGTGTGTTAATATTACTGAGGACAGTGGGGGTGTTTTACACTTCACAGGGTGTATCTGACTGTGGGTCATGATATACACAGTGTGTCAGTGAGTGTGTTAATATTAATCTGTGTTCTCTGTCAGTGTGTTAATATTCCTGAGGACAGTGGGGGTGTTTTACACTTCACAGGGTGTATCTGACTATGGGTTATGATATACACAGTGTGTCAGTGAGTGTGTTAATATTAATCTGTGTTCTCTGTCAATGTGTTAATATTACTGAGGACAGTGGGGATGTTTTACACTTCACAGGGTGTATCTGACTGTGAGTCATGATATACACAGTGTGTCAGTGAGTGTGTTAATATTAATCTGTGTTCTCTGTCAGTGTGTTAATATTACTGAAGACAGTGGGGGTGTTTTACACTTCACAGGGTGTATCTGACTGTGGGTCATGATATACACAGTGTGTCAGTGAGTGTGTTAATATTAATCTGTGTTCTCTGTCAGTGTGTTAATATTACTGAGGACAGTGGGGGTGTTTTACACTTCACCGGGTGTATCTAACTGTGGGTCATGATATACACAGTGTGTCAGTGAGTGTGTTAATATTAATCTGTGTTCTCTGTCAATGTGTTAATATTACTGAGGACAGTGGGGATGTTTTACACTTCACAGGGTGTATCTGACTGTGGGTCATGATATACACAGTGTGTGAGTGAGTGTGTTAATATTAATCTGTGTTCTCTGTCAATGTGTTAATATTACTGAGGACAGTGGGGATGTTTTACACTTCACAGGGTGTATCTGACTGTGGGTCATGATATACACAGTGTGTCAGTGAGTGTGTTAATATTAATCTGTGTACTCTGTCAGTGTGTTAATATTACTGAGGACAGTGGGGATGTTTTACACTTCACAGGGTGTATCTGAATCTGGGTCATGATATACACAGTGTGTCAGTGAGTGTGTTAATATTAATCTGTGTTCTCTGTCAGTGTGTTAATATTACTGAGGACAGTGGGGGTGTTTTACACTTCACAGGGTGTATCTGGCTGTGGGTCATGATGTACACAGCGTGTCAGTGAGTGTGTTAATATTAATCTGTGTTCTCTGTCAGTGTGTTAATATTCCTGAGGACAGTGGGGGTGTTTTACACTTCACAGGGTGTATCTGACTCTGGGTCATGATGTACACAGTGTGTCAGTGAGTGTGTTAATATTAATCTGTGTTCTCTGTCAGTGTGTTAATATTACTGAGGACAGTGGTGGTGTTTTACACTTCACAGGGTGTATCTGACTGTGGGTCATGATATACACAGTGTGTCAGTGAGTGTGTTAATATTAATCTGTGTTCTCTGTCAGTGTGTTAATATTACTGAGGACAGTGGGGGTGTTTTACACTTCACCGGGTGTATCTGACTGTGGGTCATGATATACACAGTGTGTCAGTGAGTGTGTTAATATTAATCTGTGTTCTCTGTCAGTGCGTTAATATTACTGAGGACAGTGGGGGTGTTTTACACTTCACAGGGTGTATCTGACTGTGGGTCATGATATACACAGTGTGTCAGTGAGTGTGTTAATATTAATCTGTGTTCTCTGTCAGTGTGTTAATATTACTGAGGACAGTGGGGGTGTTTTACACTTCACCGGGTGTATCTGACTGTGGGTCATGATATACACAGTGTGTCAGTGAGTGTGTTAATATTAGTCTGTGTTCTCTGTCAGTGTGTTAATATTACTGAGGACAGTGGGGGTGTTTTACACTTCACCGGGTGTATCTGACTGTGGGTCATGATATACACAGTGTGTCAGTGAGTGTGTTAATATTAATCTGTGTTCTCTGTCAGTGTGTTAATATTACTGAGGACAGTGGGGGTGTTTTACACTTCACAGGGTGTATCTGACTGTGGGTCATGATATAAACAGTGTGTCAGTGAGTGTGTTAATATTAATCTGTGTTCTCTGTCAGTGTGTTAATATTCCTGAGGACAGTGGGGGTGTTTTACACTTCACAGGGTTTATCTGACTGTGGGTCATGATATACACAGTGTGTCAGTGAGTGTGTTAATATTAATCTGTGTTCTCTGTCAGTGTGTTAATATTACTGAGGACAGTGGGGGTTTTTAACACTTCACAGGGTGTATCTGACTGTGCGTCATGATATACACAGTGTGTCAGTGAGTGTGTTAATATTAATCTGTGTTCTCTGTCAGTGTGTTAATATTACTGAGGACAGTGGGGGCGTTTTACACTTCACATGGTTTATCTGACTGCGGGTCACGATGTACACAGTGTGTCAGTGAGTGTGTTAATATTAATCTGTGTTCTCTGTCAGTGTGTTAATATTACAGAGGACAGTGGGGGTGTTTTACACTTAATATTAATCTGTGTACTCTGTCAGTGTGTTAATATTACTGAGGACAGTGGGGATGTTTTACACTTCACAGGGTGTATCTGACTGTGAGTCATGATATACACAGTGTGTCAGTGAGTGTGTTAATATTAATCTGTGTTCTCTGTCAGTGTGTTAATATTACTGAGGACAGTGGGGATGTTTTACACTTCACAGGATGTATCTGACTGTGGGTCATGATGTACACAGTGTGTCAGTGAGTGTGTTAATATTAATCTGTGTTCTCTGTCAGTGTTTTAATATTACTGAGGACAGTGGGGGTGTTTTACACTTCACCGGGTGTATCTGACTGTGGGTCATGATATACACAGTGTGTCAGTGAGTGTGTTAATATTAATCTGTGTTCTCTGTCAGTGTGTTAATATTACTGAGGACAGTGGGGGTGTTTTACACTTCACCGGGTGTATCTGACTGTGGGTCATGATATACACAGTGTGTCAGTGAGTGTGTTAATATTAATCTGTGTTCTCTGTCAGTGTGTTAATATTACTGAGGACAGTGGGGGTTTTTTACACTTCACAGGGTGTATCTGACTGTGGGTCATGATATACACAGTGTGTCAGTGAGTGTGTTACTATTAATCTGTGTACTCTGTCAGTGTGTTAATATTACTGAGGACAGTGGGGATGTTTTACACTTCACAGGGTTTATCTGACTGTAGGTCATGATGTACACAGTGTGTCAGTGAGTGTGTTAATATTAATATGTGTTCTCTGTCAGTGTGTTAATATTACTGAGGACAGTGGAGGTGTTTTACACTTCACAGGGTGTATCTGACTGTGGGTCATGATATACACAGTGTGTCAGTGAGTGTGTTAATATTAATCTGTGTTCTCTGTCAGTGTGTTAATATTAATGAGGACAGTGGGGGTGTTTTACACTTCACAGGGTTTATCTGACTGTGGGTCATGATATACACAGTGTGTCAGTGAGTGTGTTAATATTAATCTGTGTTCTCTGTCAGTGTGTTAATATTACTGAGGACAGTGGGGGTGTTTTACACTTCACAGGGTGTATCTGACTGTGGGTCATGATATACACAGTGTGTCAGTGAGTGTGTTAATATTAATCTGTGTTCTCTGTCAGTGTGTTAATATTCCTGAGGACAGTGGGGGTGTTTTACACTTCACAGGGTTTATCTGACTGTGGGTCATGATATACACAGTGTGTCAGTGAGTGTGTTAATATTAATCTGTGTTCTCTGTCAGTGTGTTAATATTACTGAGGACAGTGGGGGTGTTTAACACTTCACAGGGTGTATCTCACTGTGGGTCATGATATACACAGTGTGTCAGTGAGTGTGTTAATATTAATCTGTGTACTCTGTCAGTGTGTTAATATTACTGAGGACAGTGGGGATGTTTTACACTTCACAGGGTGTATCTGAATCTGGGTCATGATATACACAGTGTGTCAGTGAGTGTGTTAATATTAATCTGTGTTCTCTGTCAGTGTGTTAATATTACTGAGGACAGTGGGGGTGTTTTACACTTCACAGGGTGTATCTGGCTGTGGGTCATGATAGACACAGCGTGTCAGTGAGTGTGTTAATATTAATCTGTGTTCTCTGTCAGTGTGTTAATATTCCTGAGGACAGTGGGGGTGTTTTACACTTCACAGGGTGTATCTGACTCTGGGTCATGATGTACACAGTGTGTCAGTGAGTGTGTTAATATTAATCTGTGTTCTCTGTCAGTGTGTTAATATTACTGAGGACAGTGGTGGTGTTTTACACTTCACAGGGTGTATCTGACTGTGGGTCATGATATACACAGTGTGTCAGTGAGTGTGTTAATATTAATCTGTGTTCTCTGTCAGTGTGTTAATATTACTGAGGACAGTGGGGGTGTTTTACACTTCACCGGGTGTATCTGACTGTGGGTCATGATATACACAGTGTGTCAGTGAGTGTGTTAATATTAATCTGTGTTCTCTGTCAGTGCGTTAATATTACTGAGGACAGTGGGGGTGTTTTACACTTCACAGGGTGTATCTGACTGTGGGTCATGATATACACAGTGTGTCAGTGAGTGTGTTAATATTAATCTGTGTTCTCTGTCAGTGTGTTAATATTACTGAGGACAGTGGGGGTGTTTTACACTTCACCGGGTGTATCTGACTGTGGGTCATGATATACACAGTGTGTCAGTGAGTGTGTTAATATTAATCTGTGTTCTCTGTCAGTGTGTTAATATTACTGAGGACAGTGGGGGTGTTTTACACTTCACCGGGTGTATCTGACTGTGGGTCATGATATACACAGTGTGTCAGTGAGTGTGTTAATATTAATCTGTGTTCTCTGTCAGTGTGTTAATATTACTGAGGACAGTGGGGGTGTTTTACACTTCACAGGGTGTATCTGACTGTGGGTCATGATATAAACAGTGTGTCAGTGAGTGTGTTAATATTAATCTGTGTTCTCTGTCAGTGTGTTAATATTCCTGAGGACAGTGGGGGTGTTTTACACTTCACAGGGTTTATCTGACTGTGGGTCATGATATACACAGTGTGTCAGTGAGTGTGTTAATATTAATCTGTGTTCTCTGTCAGTGTGTTAATATTACTGAGGACAGTGGGGGTTTTTAACACTTCACAGGGTGTATCTGACTGTGCGTCATGATATACACAGTGTGTCAGTGAGTGTGTTAATATTAATCTGTGTTCTCTGTCAGTGTGTTAATATTACTGAGGACAGTGGGGGCGTTTTACACTTCACATGGTTTATCTGACTGCGGGTCACGATGTACACAGTGTGTCAGTGAGTGTGTTAATATTAATCTGTGTTCTCTGTCAGTGTGTTAATATTACTGAGGACAGTGGGGGTGTTTTACACTTAATATTAATCTGTGTACTCTGTCAGTGTGTTAATATTACTGAGGACAGTGGGGATGTTTTACACTTCACAGGGTGTATCTGACTGTGAGTCATGATATACACAGTGTGTCAGTGAGTGTGTTAATATTAATCTGTGTTCTCTGTCAGTGTGTTAATATTACTGAGGACAGTGGGGATGTTTTACACTTCACAGGATGTATCTGACTGTGGGTCATGATGTACACAGTGTGTCAGTGAGTGTGTTAATATTAATCTGTGTTCTCTGTCAGTGTTTTAATATTACTGAGGACAGTGGGGGTGTTTTACACTTCACCGGGTGTATCTGACTGTGGGTCATGATATACACAGTGTGTCAGTGAGTGTGTTAATATTAATCTGTGTTCTCTGTCAGTGTGTTAATATTACTGAGGACAGTGGGGGTTTTTTACACTTCACAGGGTGTATCTGACTGTGGGTCATGATATACACAGTGTGTCAGTGAGTGTGTTACTATTAATCTGTGTACTCTGTCAGTGTGTTAATATTACTGAGGACAGTGGGGATGTTTTACACTTCACAGGGTTTATCTGACTGTAGGTCATGATGTACACAGTGTGTCAGTGAGTGTGTTAATATTAATCTGTGTTCTCTGTCAGTGTGTTAATATTACTGAGGACAGTGGAGGTGTTTTACCCTTCACAGGGTGTATCTGACTGTGGGTCATGATATACACAGTGTGTCAGTGAGTGTGTTAATATTAATCTGTGTTCTCTGTCAGTGTGTTAATATTAATGAGGACAGTGGGGGTGTTTTACACTTCACAGGGTTTATCTGACTGTGGGTCATGATATGCACAGTGTGTCAGTGAGTGTGTTAATATTAATCTGTGTTCTCTGTCAGTGTGTTAATATTACTGAGGACAGTGGGGGTGTTTTACACTTCACAGGGTGTATCTGACTGTGGGTCATGATATACACAGTGTGTCAGTGAGTGTGTTAATATTAATCTGTGTTCTCTGTCAGTGTGTTAATATTCCTGAGGACAGTGGGGGTGTTTTACACTTCACAGGGTTTATCTGTCTGTGGGTCATGATATACACAGTGTGTCAGTGAGTGTGTTAATATTAATCTGTGTTCTCTGTCAGTGTGTTAATATTACTGAGGACAGTGGGGGTGTTTAACACTTCACAGGGTGTATCTCACTGTGGGTCATGATATACACAGTGTGTCAGTGAGTGTGTTAATATTAATCTGTGTTCTCTGTCAGTGTGTTAATATTACTGAGGACAGTGGGGGCGTTTTACACTTCACAGGGTTTATCTGAATGCGGGTCACGATGTACACAGTGTGTCAGTGAGTGTGTTAATATTAATCTGTGTTCTCTGTCAGTGTGTTAATATTACTGAGGACAGTGGGGGTGTTTTACACTTAATATTAATCTGTGTACTCTGTCAGTGTGTTAATATTACTGAGGACAGTGGGGATGTTTTACACTTCACAGGATGTATCTGACTGTGGGTCATGATGTACACAGTGTGTCAGTGAGTGTGTTAATATTAATCTGTGTACTCTGTCAGAGTGTTAATATTACTGAGGACAGTGGGGATGTTTTACACTTCACAGGGTGTATCTGACTGTGAGTCATGATATACTCAGTGTGTCAGTGAGTGTGTTAATATTAATCTGTGTTCTCTGTCAGTGTGTTAATATTCCTGAGGACAGTGGGGGTGTTTTACACTTCACAGGGTGTATCTGACAGTGGGTCATGATATACACAGTGTGTCAGTGAGTGTGTTAATATTAATCTGTGTTCTCTGTCAGTGTGTTAATATTACTGAGGACAGTGGGGGTGTTTTACACTTCACAGGGTGTATCTGACTGTGGGTCATGATATACAGAGTGAGTCAGTGAGTGTGTTAATATTAATCTGTGTTCTCTGTCAGTGTGTTAATATTACTGAGGACAGTGGGGGTGTTTTACACTTCACAGGGTGTATCTGACTGTGGGTCATGATATACACAGTGTGTCAGTGAGTGTGTTAATATTAATCTGTGTTCTCTGTCAGTGTGTTAATATTACTGAGGACAGTGGGGGCGTTTTACACTTCACAGGGTTTATCTGAATGCGGGTCACGATGTACACAGTGTGTCAGTGAGTGTGTTAATATTAATCTGTGTTCTCTGTCAGTGTGTTAATATTACTGAGGACAGTGGGGGTGTTTTACACTTAATATTAATCTGTGTACTCTGTCAGTGTGTTAATATTACTGAGGACAGTGGGGATGTTTTACACTTCACAGGGTGTATCTGACTGTGAGTCATGATATAAACAGTGTGTCAGTGAGTGTGTTAATATTAATCTGTGTTCTCTGTCAGTGTGTTAATATTACTGAGGACAGTGGGGAAGTTTTACACTTCACAGGATGTATCTGACTGTGGGTCATGATGTACACAGTGTGTCAGTGAGTGTGTTAATATTAATCTGTGTACTCTGTCAGTGTGTTAATATTACTGAGGACAGTGGGGATGTTTTACACTTCACAAGGTGTATCTGACTGTGAGTCATGATATACTCAGTGTGTCAGTGAGTGTGTTAATATTAATCTGTGTTCTCTGTCAGTGTGTTAATATTCCTGAGGACAGTGGGGGTGTTTTACACTTCACAGGGTGTATCTGACTGTGGGTCATGATATACACAGTGTGTCAGTGAGTGTGTTAATATGAATCTGTGTTCTCTGTCAGTGTGTTAATATTACTGAGGACAGTGGGGGTGTTTTACACTTCACAGGGTGTATCTGACTGTGGGTCATGATGTACACAGTGTGTCAGTGAGTGTGTTAATATTAATCTGTGTACTCTGTCAGTGTGTTAATATTACTGAGGTCAGTGGGGATGTTTTACACTTCACAGGGTGTATCTGACTGTGAGTCATGATATACTCAGTGTGTCAGTGAGTGTGTTAATATTAATCTGTGTTCTCTGTCAGTGTGTTAATATTACTGAGGACAGTGGGGGTGTTTTACACTTCACAGGGTGTATCTGACTGTGGGTCATGATATACAGAGTGAGTCAGTGAGTGTGTTAATATTAATCTGTGTTCTCTGTCAGTGTGTTAATATTACTGAGGACAGTGGGGGTGTTTTACACTTCACAGGGTGTATCTGACTGTGGGTCATGATATACACAGTGTGTCAGTGAGTGTGTTAATATTAATCTGTGTTCTCTGTCAGTGTGTTAACATTACTGAGGACAGTGGGGGTGTTTTACACTTCACCGGGTGTATCTGACTGTGGGTCATGATATACACAGTGTGTCAGTGAGTGTGTTAATATTAATCTGTGTTCTCTGTCAGTGTGTTAATATTCCTGAGGACAGTGGTGGTGTTTTACACTTCACAGGGTGTATCTGACTGTGGGTCATGATATACACAGTGTGTCAGTGAGTGTGTTAATATTAATCTGTGTTCTCTGTCAGTGTGTTAATATTCCTGAGGACAGTGGGGTTTTTTTACACTTCACCGGGTGTATCTGACTGTGGGTCATGATATACACAGTGTGTCAGTGAGTGTGTTAATATTAATCTGTGTTCTCTGTCAGTGTGTTAATATTCCTGAGGACAGTGGGGGTGTTTTACACTTCACAGGATGTATCTGACTGTTGGTCATGATATACACAGTGTGTCAGTGAGTGTGTTAATATTAATCTGTGTTCTCTGTCAGTGTGTTAATATTACTGAGGACAGTGGGAATGTTTTACACTTCACAGGGTTTATCTGACTGTGAGTCATGATATACACAGTGTGTCAGTGAGTGTGTTAATATTAATCTGTGTTCTCTGTCAGGTGTTAATATTCCTGAGGACAGTGGGGGTGTTTTACACTTCACAGGGTGTATCTGACTGTGGGTCATGATGTACACAGTGTGTCAGTGAGTGTGTTAATATTAATCTGTGTTCTCTGTCAGTGTGATAATATTACTGACGACAGTGGGGGTGTTTTACACATCACACGGTGTATCTGACTGTGGGTCATGATATACACAGTGTGTCAGTGAGTGTGTTAATATTAATCTGTGTTCTCTGTCAGTGTGTTAATATTACTGAGGACGGTGGGGGTGTTTTACATTTCACAGGGTGTATCTGACTCTGGGTCATGATATACACAGTGTGTCAGTGAGTGTGTTAATATTAATATGTGTTCTCTGTCAGTGTGTTAATATTACTGAGGACAGTGGGGGTGTTTTACACTTCACAGGGTGTATCTGACTGTGGGTCATGACATACTCAGTGTGTCAGTGAGTGTGTTAATATTAATCTGTGTTCTCTGTCAGTGTGTTAATATTACTGAGGACAGTGGGGGTGTTTTACACTTCACAGGGTTTATCTGACTGTGGGTCATGATATACACAGTGTGTCAGTGAGTGTGTTAATATTAATCTGCGTTCTCTGTCAGTGTGTTAATATTACTGAGGACAGTGGGGGTGTTTTACACTTCACCGGGTGTATCTGACTGTGGGTCATGATATACACAGTGTGTCAGTGAGTGTGTTAATATTAATCTGTGTTCTCTGTCAGTGTGTTAATATTACTGAGGACAGTGGGGGTGTTTTACACTTCACAGGGTGTATCTGACTGTGGGTCATGATATACACAGTGTGTCAGTGAGTGTGTTAATATTAATCTGTGTTCTCTGTCAGTGTGATAATATTACTGAGGACAGTGGGGGTGTTTTACACTTCACAGGGTGTATCTAACTGTGGGTCATGATATACACAGTGTGTCAGTGAGTGTGTTAATATTAATCTGTGTTCTCTGTCAGTGTGTTAATATTACTGAGGACAGTGGGGGTGTTTTACACTTCACAGGGTGTATCTGACTGTGGGTCATGATATACACAGTGTGTCAGTGAGTGTGTTAATATTAATCTGTGTTCTCTGTCAGTGTGTTAATATTACTGAGGACAGTGGGGGTGTTTTACACTTCACCGGGTGTATCTGACTGTGGGTCATGATATACACAGTGTGTCAGTGAGTGTGTTAATATTAATCTGTGTTCTCTGTCAGTGTGTTAATATTAATGAAGACAGTGCTGGTGTTTTACACTTCACAGGGTGTATCTGACTGTGGGTCATGATATACACAGTGTGTCAGTGAGTGTGTTAATATTAATCTGTGTTCTCTGTCAGTGTGTGAATATTCCTGAGGACAGTGGGGGTGTTTTACACTTCACCGGGTGTATCTGACTGTGGGTCATGATATACACAGTGTGTCAGTGAGTGTGTTAATATTAATCTGTGTTCTCTGTCAGTGTGTTAATATTCCTGAGGACAGTGGGGGTGTTTTACACTTCACAGGGTGTATCTGACTGTGGGTCATGATATACACAGTGTGTCAGTGAGTGTGTTAATATTAATCTGTGTTCTCTGTCAGTGTGTTAATATTACTGAGGACAGTGGGAATGTTTTACACTTCACAGGGTTTATCTGACTGTGAGTCATGATATACACAGTGTGTCAGTGAGTGTGTTAATATTAATCTGTGTTCTCTGTCAGGTGTTAATATTCCTGAGGACAGTGGGGGTGTTTTATACTTCACAGGGTGTATCTGACTCTGGGTCATGATGTACACAGTGTGTCAGTGAGTGTGTTAATATTAATCTGTGTTCTCTGTCAGTGTGATAATATTACTGACGACAATGGGGGTGTTTTACACATCACAGGGTGTATCTGACTGTGGGTCATGATATACACAGTGTGTCAGTGAGTGTGTTAATATTAATCTGTGTTCTCTGTCAGTGTGTTAATATTACTGAGGACAGTATGGTTGTTTTACACTTCACAGGGTGTATCTGACTGTGGGTCATGATATACACAGTGTGTCAGTGAGTGTGTTAATATTAATCTGTGTTCTCTGTCAGTGTGTTAATATTACTGAGGACAGTGGGGGTGTTTTACACTTCACAGGGTGTATCTGACTCTGGGTCATGATATACACAGTGTGTCAGTGAGTGTGTTGATATTAATCTGTGTTCTCTGTCAGCGTGTTAATATTACTGAGGACAGTGGGGGTGTTTTACACTTCACAGGGTGTATCTGACTCTGGGTCATGATGTACACAGTGTGTCAGTGAGTGTGTTAATATTAATCTGTGTTCTCTGTCAGGTGTTAATATTCCTGAGGACAGTGGGGGTGTTTTACTCTTCACAGGGTGTATCTGACTGTGGGTCATGATGTACACAGTGTGTCAGTGAGTGTGTTAATATTAATCTGTGTTCTCTGTCAGTGTGTTAATATTCCTGAGGACAGTGGGGTGTTTTACACTTCACAGGGTGTATCTGACTGTGGGTCATGATATACACAGTGTGTCAGTGAGTGTGTTAATATTAATCTGTGTTCTCTGTCAGTGTGTTAATATTACTGAGCGCAGTGGGGGTGTTTTACACCTCACAGGGTGTATCTGACCCTGGGTCATGATGTACACAGTGTGTCAGTGAGTGTGTTAATATTAATATGTGTTCTCTGTCAGTGTGTTAATATTACTGAGGACAGTGGGGGTGTTTTACACTTCACAGGGTGTATCTGACTGTGGGTCATGATATACACAGTGTGTCAGTGAGTGTGTTAATATTAATCTGTGTTCTCTGTCAGTGTGTTAATATTACTGAGGACAGTGGGGGTATTTTACACTTCACAGGGTGTATCTGACTCTGGGTCATGATGTACACAGTGTGTCAGTGAGTGTGTTAATATTAATATGTGTTCTCTGTCAGTGTGTTAATATTACTGAGGACAGTGGGGGTGTTTTACACTTCACAGGGTGTATCTGACTGTGGGTCATGATATACACAGTGTGTCAGTGAGTGTGTTAATATTAATCTGTGTTCTCTGTCAGTGTGTTAATATTGCTGAGGACAGTGGGGGTGTTTTACACTTCACAGTGTGTATCTGACTGTGGGTCATCATATACACAGTGTGTCAGTGAGTGTGTTAATATTAATCTGTTTTCTCTGTCAGTGTGTTAATATTACTGAGGACAGTGGGGGTGTTTTACACTTCACAGGGTTTATCTGACTGTGGGTCATGATATACACAGTGTGTCAGTGAGTGTGTTAATATTAATCTGTGTTCTCTGTCAGTGTGTTAATATTACTGAGGACAGTGGGGGTGTTTTACACTTCACAGGGTGTATCTGACTGTGGGTCATGATATACACAGTGTGTCAGTGAGTCTGTTACTATTAATCTGTGTTCTCTGTCAGTGTGTTAATATTACTGAGGACAGTGGGGGTGTTTTACACTTCACAGGGTGTATCTGACTGTGAGTCATGATGTACACAGTGTGTCAGTGAATGTGTTAATATTAATCTGTGTTCTCTGTCAGTGTGTTAATATTACTGAGGACAGTGGGGGTGTTTTACAATTCACATCACAGTGTGTCAGTGAATGTGTTAATATTAATCTGTGTTCTCTGTCAGTGTGTTAATATTCCTGAGGACAGTGGGGGTGTTTTACACTTCACAGGGTGTATCTGACTGTGGGTCATGATATACACAGTGTGTCAGTGAGTGTGTTAATGTTAATATGTGTTCTCTGTCAGTGTGTTAATATTACTGAGGACAGTGGGGGTGTTTTACACTTCACAGGGTGTATCTGACTGTGGGTCATGATATACACAGTGTGTCAGTGAGTGTGTTAATATTAATCTGTGTTCTCTGTCAGTGTGTTAATATTGCTGAGGACAGTGGGGGTGTTTTACACTTCACAGGGTTTATCTGACTGTGTGTCATGATATACACAGTGTGTCAGTGAGTGTGTTAATATTAATCTGTCTTCTCGTTCAGGTGTGAATATTACTGAGGACAGTGGGGGTGTTTTACACTTCACAGGGTGTATCTGACTGTGGGTCATGATATACACAGTGTGTCAGTGAGTGTGTTAATATTAATCTGTGTTCTCTGTCAGTGTGTTAATATTACTGAGGACAGTGGGGGTGTTTTACACTTCACAGGGTGTATCTGACTGTGGGTCATGATGTACACAGTGTGTCAGTGAGTGTGTTAATATTAATCTGTGTTCTCTGTCAGTGTGTTAATATTCCTGAGGACAGTGGGGGTGTTTTACACTTCACAGGGTGTATCTGACTGTGGGTCATGATATACACAGTGTGTCAGTGAGTGTGTTAATATTAATCTGTGTTCTCTGTCAGTGTGTTAATATTACTGAGGACAGTGGGGGTGTTTTACACTTCACAGGGTTTATCTGACTGTGGGTCATGATATACACAGTGTTTCAGTGAGTGTGTTAATATTAATCTGTGTTCTCTGTCAGTGTGTTAATATTCCTGAGGACAGTGGGGGTGTTTTACACTTCACCGGGTGTATCTGACTGTGGGTCATGATGTACACAGTGTGTCAGTGAGTGTGTTAATATTAATATGGGTTCTCTGTCAGTGTGTTAATATTACTGAGGACAGTGGGGGTGTTTTACACTTCACAGGGTGTATCTGACTGTGGGTCATGATATACACAGTGTGTCAGTGAGTGTGTTAATATTGATCTGTGTTCTCTGTCTGTGTGTTAATATTACTGAGGACAGTGGGGATGTTTTACTCTTCACAGGGTGTATCTGACTGTGAGTCATGATATACACAGTGTGTCAGTGAGTGTGTTAATATTAATCTGTGTTCTCTGTCAGTGTGTTAATATTGCTGAGGACAGTGGGGGCGTTTTACACTTCACAGGGTTTATCTGAATGCGGGTCACGATGTACACAGTGTGTCAGTGAGTGTGTTAATATTAATCTGTGTTCTCTGTCAGTGTGTTAATATTACTGAGGACAGTGGGGGTGTTTTACACTTAATATTAATCTGTGTACTCTGTCAGTGTGTTAATATTACTGAGGACAGTGGGGATGTTTTACACTTCACAGGGTGTATCTGACTGTGAGTCATGATATACACAGTGTGTCAGTGAGTGTGTTAATATTAATCTGTGTTCTCTGTCAGTGTGTTAATATTACTGAGGACAGTGGGGATGTTTTACACTTCACAGGATGTATCTGACTGTGGGTCATGATGTACACAGTGTGTCAGTGAGTGTGTTAATATTAATCTGTGTACTCTGTCAGTGTGTTAATATTACTGAGGACAGTGGGGATGTTTTACACTTCACAGGGTGTATCTGACTGTGAGTCATGATATACTCAGTGTGTCAGTGAGTGTGTTAATATTAATCTGTGTTCTCTGTCAGTGTGTTAATATTCCTGAGGACAGTGGGGGTGTTTTACACTTCACAGGGTGTATCTGACTGTGGGTCATGATATACACAGTGTGTCAGTGAGTGTGTTAATATGAATCTGTGTTCTCTGTCAGTGTGTTAATATTACTGAGGACAGTGGGGGTGTTTTACACTTCACAGGGTGTATCTGACTGTGGGTCATGATGTACACAGTGTGTCAGTGAGTGTGTTAATATTAATCTGTGTACTCTGTCAGTGTGTTAATATTACTGAGGACAGTGGGGATGTTTTACACTTCACAGGGTGTATCTGACTGTGAGTCATGATATACTCAGTGTGTCAGTGAGTGTGTTAATATTAATCTGTGTTCTCTGTCAGTGTGTTAATATTACTGAGGACAGTGGGGGTGTTTTACACTTCACAGGGTGTATCTGACTGTGGGTCATGATATACAGAGTGAGTCAGTGAGTGTGTTAATATTAATCTGTGTTCTCTGTCAGTGTGTTAATATTACTGAGGACAGTGGGGGTGTTTTACACTTCACAGGGTGTATCTGACTGTGGGTCATGATATACACAGTGTGTCAGTGAGTGTGTTAATATTAATCTGTGTTCTCTGTCAGTGTGTTAACATTACTGAGGACAGTGGGGGTGTTTTACACTTCACCGGGTGTATCTGACTGTGGCTCATGATATACACAGTGTGTCAGTGAGTGTGTTAATATTAATCTGTGTTCTCTGTCAGTGTGTTAATATTCCTGAGGACAGTGGTGGTGTTTTACACTTCACAGGGTGTATCTGACTGTGGGTCATGATATACACAGTGTGTCAGTGAGTGTGTTAATATTAATCTGTGTTCTCTGTCAGTGTGTTAATATTCCTGAGGACAGTGGGGTTTTTTTACACTTCACCGGGTGTATCTGACTGTGGGTCATGATATACACAGTGTGTCAGTGAGTGTGTTAATATTAATCTGTGTTCTCTGTCAGTGTGTTAATATTCCTGAGGACAGTGGGGGTGTTTTACACTTCACAGGATGTATCTGACTGTTGGTCATGATATACACAGTGTGTCAGTGAGTGTGTTAATATTAATCTGTGTTCTCTGTCAGTGTGTTAATATTACTGAGGACAGTGGGAATGTTTTACACTTCACAGGGTTTATCTGACTGTGAGTCATGATATACACAGTGTGTCAGTGAGTGTGTTAATATTAATCTGTGTTCTCTGTCAGGTGTTAATATTCCTGAGGACAGTGGGGGTGTTTTACACTTCACAGGGTGTATCTGACTGTGGGTCATGATGTACACAGTGTGTCAGTGAGTGTGTTAATATTAATCTGTGTTCTCTGTCAGTGTGATAATATTACTGACGACAGTGGGGGTGTTTTACACATCACACGGTGTATCTGACTGTGGGTCATGATATACACAGTGTGTCAGTGAGTGTGTTAATATTAATCTGTGTTCTCTGTCAGTGTGTTAATATTACTGAGGACAGTGGGGGTGTTTTACACTTCACAGGGTGTATCTGACTGTGGGTCATGATATACACAGTGTGTCAGTGAGTGTGTTAATATTAATCTGTGTTCTCTGTCAGTGTGTTAATATTACTGAGGACGGTGGGGGTGTTTTACATTTCACAGGGTGTATCTGACTCTGGGTCATGATATACACAGTGTGTCAGTGAGTGTGTTAATATTAATATGTGTTCTCTGTCAGTGTGTTAATATTACTGAGGACAGTGGGGGTGTTTTACACTTCACAGGGTGTATCTGACTGTGGGTCATGATATACACAGTGTGTCAGTGAGTGTGTTAATATTAATCTGTGTTCTCTGTCAGTGTGTTAATATTACTGAGGACAGTGGGGGTGTTTTACACTTCACAGGGTGTATCTGACTCTGGGTCATGATGTACACAGTGTGTCAGTGAGTGTGTTAATATTAATATGTGTTCTCTGTCAGTGTGTTAATATTACTGAGGACAGTGGGGGTGTTTTACACTTCACAGGGTGTATCTGACTGTGTGTCATGATATACACAGTGTGTCAGTGAGTGTGTTAATATTAATCTGTGTTCTCTGTCAGTGTGTTAATATTGCTGAGGACAGTGGGTGTGTTTTACACTTCACAGTGTGTATCTGACTGTGGGTCATCATATACACAGTGTGTCAGTGAGTGTGTTAATATTAATCTGTTTTCTCTGTCAGTGTGTTAATATTACTGAGGACAGTGGGGGTGTTTTACACTTCACAGGGTTTATCTGACTGTGGGTCATGATATACACAGTGTGTCAGTGAGTGTGTTAATATTAATCTGTGTTCTCTGTCAGTGTGTTAATATTACTGAGGACAGTGGGGGTGTTTTACACTTCACAGGGTGTATCTGACTGTGGGTCATGATATACACAGTGTGTCAGTGAGTCTGTTACTATTAATCTGTGTTCTCTGTCAGTGTGTTAATATTACTGAGGACAGTGGGGGTGTTTTACACTTCACAGGGTGTATCTGACTGTGAGTCATGATGTACACAGTGTGTCAGTGAATGTGTTAATATTAATCTGTGTTCTCTGTCAGTGTGTTAATATTACTGAGGACAGTGGGGGTGTTTTACAATTCACATCACAGTGTGTCAGTGAATGTGTTAATATTAATCTGTGTTCTCTGTCAGTGTGTTAATATTCCTGAGGACAGTGGGGGTGTTTTACACTTCACAGGGTGTATCTGACCGTGGGTCATGATATACACAGTGTGTCAGTGAGTGTGTTAATGTTAATATGTGTTCTCTGTCAGTGTGTTAATATTACTGAGGACAGTGGGGGTGTTTTACACTTCACAGGGTGTATCTGACTGTGGGTCATGATATACACAGTGTGTCAGTGAGTGTGTTAATATTAATCTGTGTTCTCTGTCAGTGTGTTAATATTGCTGAGGACAGTGGGGGTGTTTTACACTTCACAGGGTTTATCTGACTGTGTGTCATGATATACACAGTGTGTCAGTGAGTGTGTTAATATTAATCTGTCTTCTCGTTCAGGTGTGAATATTACTGAGGACAGTGGGGGTGTTTTACACTTCACAGGGTGTATCTGACTGTGGGTCATGATATACACAGTGTGTCAGTGAGTGTGTTAATATTAATCTGTGTTCTCTGTCAGTGTGTTAATATTACTGAGGACAGTGGGGGCGTTTTACACTTCACAGGGTGTATCTGACTGTGGGTCATGATGTACACAGTGTGTCAGTGAGTGTGTTAATATTAATCTGTGTTCTCTGTCAGTGTGTTGATATTCCTGAGGACAGTGGGGGTGTTTTACACTTCACAGGGTGTATCTGACTGTGGGTCATGATATACACAGTGTGTCAGTGAGAGTGTTAATATTAATCTGTGTTCTCTGTCAGTGTGTTAATATTACTGAGGACAGTGGGGGTGTTTTACACTTCACAGGGTTTATCTGACTGTGGGTCATGATATACACAGTGTTTCAGTGAGTGTGTTAATATTAATCTGTGTTCTCTGTCAGTGTGTTAATATTCCTGAGGACAGTGGGGGTGTTTTACACTTCACCGGGTGTATCTGACTGTGGGTCATGATGTACACAGTGTGTCAGTGAGTGTGTTAATATTAATATGGGTTCTCTGTCAGTGTGTTAATATTACTGAGGACAGTGGGGGTGTTTTACACTTCACAGGGTGTATCTGACTGTGGGTCATGATATACACAGTGTGTCAGTGAGTGTGTTAATATTGATCTGTGTTCTCTGTCTGTGTGTTAATATTACTGAGGACAGTGGGGATGTTTTACTCTTCACAGGGTGTATCTGACTGTGAGTCATGATATACACAGTGTGTCAGTGAGTGTGTTAATATTAATCTGTGTTCTCTGTCAGTGTGTTAATATTCCTGAGGACAGTGGGGGTGTTTTACACTTCACAGGGTGTATCTGACTGTGGGTCATGATATACACAATGTGTCAGTGAGTGTGTTAATATTAATCTGTGTTCTCTGTCAGTGTGTTAATATTACTGAGGACAGTGGGGATGTTTTACACTTCACAGGGTGTATCTGACTGTGGGTCATGATATACACAGTGTGTCAGTGAGTGTGTTAATATTAATCTGTGTTCTCTGTCAGTGTGTTAGTATTCCTGAGGACAGTGGGGGTGTTTTACACTTCACAGGGTGTATCTGACTGTGGGTCATGATGTACACAGTGTGTCAGTGAGTGTGTTAATATTAATCTGTGTTCTCTGTCAGTGTGTTAATATTACTGAGGACAGTGGGGGTTTTTTACACTTCACAGGGTGTATCTGAATGTGGGTCATCATATACACAGTGTGTCAGTGACTGTGTTAATATTAATCTGTGTTCTCTGTCAGTGTGTTAATATTACTGAGGAAAGTGGGGGTGTTTTACACTTCACAGGGTGTATCTGACTGTGGGTCATGATATACACAGTGTGTCAGTGAGTGTCTTAATATTAATCTGTTTTCTCTGTCAGTGTGCTAATATTACTGAGGACAGTGGGGGTGTTTTACACTTCACAGGGTTCATCTGACTGTGGGTCATGATATACACAGTGTGTCAGTGAGTGTGTTAATATTAATCTGTGTTCTCTGTCAGTGTGTTAATATTACTGAGGACAGTGGGGGTGTTTTACACTTCACAGGGTGTATCTGACTGTGGGTCATGATATACACAAGGTGTCAGTGAGTCTGTTAATATTAATCTGTGTTCTCTGTCAGTGTGTTAATATTACTGAGGACAGTGGGGGTGTTTTACACTTCACAGGGTGTATCTGACTGTGGGTCATGATGTCCACAGTGTGTCAGTGAGTGTGTTAATATTAATCTGTGTTCTCTGTCAGTGTGTTAATACTACTGAGGACAGTGGGGGTGTTTTACACTTCACAGGGTGTATCTGACTGTGGCTCATGATGTACACAGTGTGTCAGTGAGTGTGTTAATATTAATCTGTGTTCTCTGTCAGTGTGTTAATATTACTGAGGACAGTGGGGGTGTTTTACACTTCACAGAGTGTATCTGACTGTGGGTCATGATATACACAGTGTGTCAGTGAGTGTGTTAATATTAATCTGTGTTCTCTGTCAGTGTGTTAATATTACTGAGGACAGTGGGGGTGTTTTACACTTCACAGGGTGTATCTGACTGTGGGTCATGATATACACAGTGTGTCAGTGAGTGTGTTAATATTAATCTGAGTTCTCTGTCAGTGTGTTAATATTCCTGAGGACAGTGGGGGTGTTGTACACTACACAGCGTGTATCTGACTGTGGGTCATGATATACACAGTGTGTCAGTGATTGTGTTAATATTAATCTGCGTTCTTTGTCAGGTGTTAATATTCCTGAGGACAGTGGGCATGTTTTACACTTCACAGGGTGTATCTGACTGTGGGTCATGATATACACAGTGTGTCAGTGAGTGTGTTAATATTAATCTGTGTTCTCTGTCAGTGTGTTAATATTACTGAGGACAGTGGGGGTGTTTTACACTTCACAGGGTGTATCTGACTGTGGATCATGATATACACAGTGTGTCAGTGAGTGTGTTAATATTAATCTGTGTTCTCTGTCAGTGTGTTAATATTCCTGAGGACAGTGGGGGTGTTTTACACTTCACAGGGTGTATCTGACTGTGGGTCATGATATACACAGTGTGTCAGTGAGTGTGTTAATATTAATCTGTGTTCTCTGTCAGTGTGTTAATATTACTGAGGACAGTGGGGATGTTTTACACTTCACAGGGTGTATCTGACTGTGGGTCATGATATACACAGTGTGTCAGTGAGTGTGTTAATATTAATCTGAGTTCCCTGTCAGTGTATTAATATTCCTGAGGACAGTGGGGGTGTTGTACACTACACAGCGTGTATCTGACTGTGGGTCATGATATACACAGTGTGTCAGTGATTATGTTAATATTAATCTGTGTTCTCTGTCAGGTGTTAATATTCCTGAGGACAGTGGGGGTGTTTTACACTTCACAGGGTTTATCTGGCTGTGGGTCGTGATATACACAGTGTGTCAGTGAGTGTGTTAATATTAATCTGAGTTATCTGTCAGTGTGTTAATATTCCAGAGAACAGTGGGGGTGTTTTACACTTCACAGGGTTTATCTGGCTGTGGGTCATGATATGCACAGTGTGTCAGTGAGTGTGTTAATATTAATCTGAGTTCTCTGTCAGTATGTTAATATTCCTGAGGACAGTGGGGGTGTTGTGCACTACACAGCGTGTATCTGACTGTGGGTCATGATATACACAGTGTGTCAGTGATTGTGTTAATATTAATCTGTGTTCTCTGTCAGGTGTTAATATTCCTGAGGACAGTGGGCATGTTTTACACTTCACAGGGTGTATCTGACTGTGGGTCATGATATACACAGTGTGTCAGTGAGTGTGTTAATATTAATCTGTGTTCTCTGTCAGTGTGTTAATATTACTGAGGACAGTGGGGGTGTTTTACACTTCTCAGGGTGTATCTGACTGTGGGTCATGATATACACAGTGTGTCAGTGAGTGTGTTAATATTAATCTGTGTTCTCTGTCAGTGTGTTAATATTGCTGAGGACAGTGGGGATGTTTTACACTTCACAGGGTGTATCTGACTGTGGGTCATGATATACACAGTGTGTCAGTGAGTGTGTTAATATTAATCTGTGTTCTCTGTCAGTGTGTTAATATTACTGAGGACGGTGGGGGTGTTTTACACTTCACAGGGTGTATCTGACTGTGGGTCATGATATACACAGTGTGTCAGTGAGTGTGTTAATATTAATCTGAGTTCTCTGTCAGTGTGTTAATATTACTGAGGACAGTGGGGGTGTTTTACACTTCACAGGGTGTATCTGACTGTGGGTCATGATATACACAGTGTGTCAGTGAGTGTGTTAATATTAATCTGTGTTCTCTGTCAGGTGCTAATATTCCTGAGGACAGTGGGCATGTTTTACACTTCATAGGGTGTATCTGGCTGTGGGTCATGATATACACAGTGTGTCAGTGAGTCTGTTAATATTAATCTGTGTTCTCTGTCAGTGTGTTAATATTACTGAGGACAGTGGGGGTGTTTTACACTTCACAGGGTGTATCTGACTGTGGGTCATGATATACACAGTGTGTCAGTGAGTGTGTTAATATTAATCTGTGTTCTCTGTCAGTGTGTTAATATTACTGAGGACAGTGGGGGTGTTTTACACTTCACAGGGTGTATCTGGCTGTGGGTCATGATATACACAGTGTGTCAGTGAGTGTGTTAATATTAATCTGTGTTCTCTGTCAGTGTGTTAATATTACTGAGGACAGTGGGGATGTTTTACACCTCACAGGGTGTATCTGACTGTGGGTCATGATGTACACAGTGTGTCAGTGAGTGTGTTAATATTAATCTGTGTTCTCTGTCAGTGTGTTAATATTACTGAGGACAGTGGGGATGTTTTACACTTCACAGGGTGTATCTGACTGTGGGTCATGATATGCACAGTGTGTCAGTGAGTGTGTTAATATTAATCTGTGTTCTCTGTCAGTGTGTTAATATTGCTGAGGACAGTGGGGGTGTTTTACACTTCACAGGGTTTATCTGACTGTGGGTCATGATGTACACAGTGTGTCAGTGAGTGTGTTAATATTAATCTGTGTTCTCTGTCAGTGTGTTAATATTACTGAGGAAAGTGGGGATGTTTTACACTTCACAGGGTGTATCTGACTGTGGGTCATGATATACACAGTGTGTCAGTGAGTGTGTTAATATTAATCTGAGTTCTCTGTCAGTGTGTTAATATTACTGAGGACAGTGGGGGTGTTTTACACTTCACAGGGTGTATCTGACTGTGGGTCATGATATACACAGTGTGTCAGTGAGTGTGTTAATATTAAT
Source organism: Heterodontus francisci (assembly GCF_036365525.1). Classification (NCBI taxonomy): domain Eukaryota; kingdom Metazoa; phylum Chordata; class Chondrichthyes; order Heterodontiformes; family Heterodontidae; genus Heterodontus; species Heterodontus francisci. The sequence continues at coordinate 1,594,270 of NW_027141266.1, read as the reverse complement.
CTGTGTTCTCTGTCAGTTGCTAATATTCCTGAGGACAGTGGGCATGTTTTACACTTCATAGGGTGTATCTGGCTGTGGGTCATGATATACACAGTGTGTCAGTGAGTCTGTTAATATTAATCTGTGTTCTCTGTCAGTGTGTTAATATTACTGAGGACAGTGGGGGTGTTTTACACTTCACAGGGTGTATCTGACTGTGGGTCATGATATACACAGTGTGTCAGTGAGTGTGTTAATATTAATCTGTGTTCTCTGTCAGTGTGTTAATATTACTGAGGACAGTGGGGGTGTTTTACACTTCACAGGGTGTATCTGGCTGTGGGTCATGATATACACAGTGTGTCAGTGAGTGTGTTAATATTAATCTGTGTTCTCTGTCAGTGTGTTAATATTACTGAGGACAGTGGGGATGTTTTACACTTCACAGGGTGTATCTGACTGTGGGTCATGATATGCACAGTGTGTCAGTGAGTGTGTTAATATTAATCTGTGTTCTCTGTCAGTGTGTTAATATTGCTGAGGACAGTTGGGGTGTTTTACACTTCACAGGGTTTATCTGACTGTGGGTCATGATGTACACAGTGTGTCAGTGAGTGTGTTAATATTAATCTGTGTTCTCTGTCAGTGTGTTAATATTACTGAGGAAAGTGGGGATGTTTTACACTTCACAGGGTGTATCTGACTGTGGGTCATGATATACACAGTGTGTCAGTGAGTGTGTTAATATTAATCTGTGTTCTCTGTCAGTGTGTTAATATTACTGAGGACAGTGGGGATGTTTTACACTTAACAGGGTGTATCTGACTGTGGGTCGTGATGTACACAGTGTGTCAGTGAGTGTGTTAATATTAATCTGTGTTCTCTGTCAGTGTGTTAATATTACTGAGGACAGTGGGGGTGTTTTACTCTTCACAGGGTTTATCTGACTGTGGGTCATGATGTACACAGTGTGTCAGTGAGTGTGTTAATATTAATCTGTGTTCTCTGTCAGTGTGTTAATATTCCTGAGGACAGTGCGGGTGTTTTACACTTCACAGGGTGTATCTGACTGTGGGTCATGATGTACACAGTGTGTCAGTGAGTGTGTTAATATTAATCTGTGTTCTCTGTCAGTGTGTTAATATTCCTGAAGACAGTGGGGGTGTTTTACACTTCACAGGGTGTATCTGACTGTGGGTCATGATGTACACAGTGTGTCAGTGAGTGTGTTAATATTAATCTGTGTTCTCTGTCAGTGTGTTAATATTACTGAGGACAGTGGGGGTGTTCAACACTTCACAGCGTTTATCTGACTGTGGCTCATGATATACACAGTGTGTCAGTGAGTGTGTTAATATTAATCTGTGTTCTCTGTCAGGTGCTAATATTCCTGAGGACAGTGGGCATGTTTTACACTTCATAGGGTGTATCTGGCTGTGGGTCATGATATACACAGTGTGTCAGTGAGTCTGTTAATATTAATCTGTGTTCTCTGTCAGTGTGTTAATATTACTGAGGACAGTGGGGGTGTTTTACACTTCACAGGGTGTATCTGACTGTGGGTCATGATATACACAGTGTGTCAGTGAGTGTGTTAATATTAATCTGTGTTCTCTGTCAGTGTGTTAATATTACTGAGGACAGTGGGGGTGTTTTACACTTCACAGGGTGTATCTGGCTGTGGGTCATGATATACACAGTGTGTCAGTGAGTGTGTTAATATTAATCTGTGTTCTCTGTCAATGTGTTAATATTACTGAGGACAGTGGGGATGTTTTACACCTCACAGGGTGTATCTGACTGTGGGTCATGATGTACACAGTGTGTCAGTGAGTGTGTTAATATTAATCTGTGTTCTCTGTCAGTGTGTTAATATTACTGAGGACAGTGGGGATGTTTTACACTTCACAGGGTGTATCTGACTGTGGGTCATGATATGCACAGTGTGTCAGTGAGTGTGTTAATATTAATCTGTGTTCTCTGTCAGTGTGTTAATATTGCTGAGGACAGTGGGGGTGTTTTACACTTCACAGGGTTTATCTGACTGTGGGTCATGATGTACACAGTGTGTCAGTGAGTGTGTTAATATTAATCTGTGTTCTCTGTCAGTGTGTTAATATTACTGAGGAAAGTGGGGATGTTTTACACTTCACAGGGTGTATCTGACTGTGGGTCATGATATACACAGTGTGTCAGTGAGTGTGTTAATATTAATCTGTGTTCTCTGTCAGTGTGTTAATATTACTGAGGACAGTGGGGATGTTTTACACTTAACAGGGTGTATCTGACTGTGGGTCATGATGTACACAGTGTGTCAGTGAGTGTGTTAATATTAATCTGTGTTCTCTGTCAGTGTGTTAATATTACTGAGGACAGTGGGGGTGTTTTACTCTTCACAGGGTTTATCTGACTGTGGGTCATGATGTACACAGTGTGTCAGTGAGTGTGTTAATATTAATCTGTGTTCTCTGTCAGTGTGTTAATATTCCTGAGGACAGTGCGGGTGTTTTACACTTCACAGGGTGTATCTGACTGTGGGTCATGATGTACACAGTGTGTCAGTGAGTGTGTTAATATTAATCTGTGTTCTCTGTCAGTGTGTTAATATTCCTGAAGACAGTGGGGGTGTTTTACACTTCACAGGGTGTATCTGACTGTGGGTCATGATGTACACAGTGTGTCAGTGAGTGTGTTAATATTAATCTGTGTTCTCTGTCAGTGTGTTAATATTCCTGAGGACAGTGGGGGTGTTCAACACTTCACAGCGTTTATCTGACTGTGGGTCATGATATACACAGTGTGTCAGTGAGTGTGTTAATATTAATCTGTGTTCTCTGTCAGTGTGTTAATATTCCTGAGGACAGTGGGAATGTTTTACACTTCACAGGGTGTATCTGACTGTGGGTCATGATATACACAGTGTGTCAGTGAGTGTGTTAATATTAATCTGAGTTCTCTGTCAGTGTGTTAATATTCCTGAGGACAGTGGGGGTGTTTTACACTTCACAGGGTGTATCTGACTGTGGGTCATGATATACACAGTGTGTCAGTGTGTGTGTTAATATTAATCTGTGTTCTCTGTCAGTGTGTTAATATTCCTCAGGACAGTGGGGGTGTTTTACACTTCACAGGGTGTATCTGACTGTGGGTCATGATGTACAGAGTGTGTCAGTGAGTGTGTTAATATTAATCTGTGTTCTCTGTCAGTGTGCTAATATTACTGAGGACAGTGGGGGTGTTTTACACTTCACAGGGTGTATCTGACTGTGGGTCATGATATACACAGTGTGTCAGTGAGTGTGTTAATATTAATCTGTGTTCTCTGTCACTGTGTTAATATTCCTGAGGACAGTGGGGGTATTTTACACTTCACAGGGTGTATCTGACTGTGGGTCATGATGTACACAGTGTGTCAGTGAGTGTGTTAATATTAATCTGTGTTCTCTGTCAGTGTGTTAATATTACTGTGGACAGTGGGGGTGTTTTACACTTCACAGGGTGTCTCTGACTGCGGGTCATGATATACACAGTGTGTCAGTGAGTGTGTTAATATTAATCTGTGTTCTCTGTCAGTGTGTTAATATTACTGAGGACAGTGGGGGTGTTTTACACTTCACAGGGTGTATCTGACTGTGGGTCATGATATACACAGTGTGTCAGTGAGTGTGTTAATATTAATCTGTGTTCTCTGTCAGTGTGTTAATATTACTGAGGACAGTGGGGGTGTTTTACACTTCACAGGGTGTATCTGACTGTGGGTCATGATATACACAGTGTGTCAGTGAGTGTGTTAATATTAATCTGAGTTCTCTGTGAGTCTGTTAATATTCCTGAGGACAGTGGGGATGTTTTACACTTCACAGGGTGTATCTGACTCTGGGTCATGATATACACAGTGTGTCAGTGAGTGTGTTAATATTAATCTGTGTTCTCTGTCAGTGTGTTAATATTACTGAGGACAGTGGGGGTGTTTTACACTTCACAGGGTGTATCTGACTGTGGGTCATGATGTACACAGTGTGTCAGTGAGTGTGTTAATATTAATCTGAGTTCTCTGTCAGTCTGTTAATATTCCTGAGGACAGTGGGGGTGTTTTACACTTCACAGGGTGTATCTGACTGTGGGTCATGATGTACACAGTGTGTCAGTGAGTGTGTTAATATTAATCTGTGTTCTCTGTCAGTGTGTTAATATTCCTGAGGACAGTGATGGTGTTTTACACTTCACAGGGTGTATCTGACTGTGGGTCATGATGCACACAGTGTGTCAGTGAGATTGTTATTATTAATCTGTGTTCTCTGTCAGTGTGTTAATAGTTCTGAGGACAGTGGGGATGTTTTACACTTCACAGGGTGTATCTGACTGTGAGTCATGATATACACAGTGTGTCAGTGAGTGTGTTAATATTAATCTGTGTTCTCTGTCAGTGTGTTAATATTACTGAGGACAGTGGGGGTGTTTTACTCTTCACAGGGTTTATCTGACTGTGGGTCATGATGTACACAGTGTGTCAGTGAGTGTGTTAATATTAATCTGTGTTCTCTGTCAGTGTGTTAATATTCCTGAGGACAGTGGGGGTGTTTTACACTTCACAGGGTGTATCTGACTGTGGGTCATGATGTACACAGTGTGTCAGTGAGTGTGTTAATATTAATCTGTGTTCTCTGTCAGTGTGTTAATATTCCTGAAGACAGTGGGGGTGTTTTACACTTCACAGGGTGTATCTGACTGTGGGTCATGATGTACACAGTGTGTCAGTGAGTGTGTTAATATTAATCTGTGTTCTCTGTCAGTGTGTTAATATTACTGAGGACAGTGGGGGTGTTCAACACTTCACAGCGTTTATCTGACTGTGGGTCATGATATACACAGTGTGTCAGTGAGTGTGTTAATATTAATCTGTGTTCTCTGTCAGTGCGTTAATATTCCTGAGGACAGTGGGAATGTTTTACACTTCACAGGGTGTATCTGACTGTGGGTCATGATATACACAGTGTGTCAGTGAGTGTGTTAATATTAATCTGAGTTCTCTGTCAGTGTGTTAATATTCCTGAGGACAGTGGGGGTGTTTTACACTTCACAGGGTGTATCTGACTGTGGGTCATGATATACACAGTGTGTCAGTGTGTGTGTTAATATTAATCTGTGTTCTCTGTCAGTGTGTTAATATTCCTCAGGACAGTGGGGGTGTTTTACACTTCACAGGGTGTATCTGACTGTGGGTCATGAAGTACAGAGTGTGTCAGTGAGTGTGTTAATATTAATCTGTGTTCTCTGTCAGTGTGCTAATATTACTGAGGACAGTGGGGGTGTTTTACACTTCACAGGGTGTATCTGACTGTGGGTCATGATATACACAGTGTGTCAGTGAGTGTGTTAATATTAATCTGTGTTCTCTGTCACTGTGTTAATATTCCTGAGGACAGTGGGGGTATTTTACACTTCACAGGGTGTATCTGACTGTGGGTCATGATGTACACAGTGTGTCAGTGAGTGTGTTAATATTAATCTGTGTTCTCTGTCAGTGTGTTAATATTACTGAGGACAGTGGGGGTGTTTTACACTTCACAGGGTGTCTCTGACTGCGGGTCATGATATACACAGTGTGTCAGTGAGTGTGTTAATATTAATCTGTGTTCTCTGTCAGTGTGTTAATATTACTGAGGACAGTGGGGGTGTTTTACACTTCACAGGGTGTATCTGACTGTGGGTCATGATATACACAGTGTGTCAGTGAGTGTGTTAATATTAATCTGTGTTCTCTGTCAGTGTGTTAATATTACTGAGGACAGTGGGGGTGTTTTACACTTCACAGGGTGTATCTGACTGTGGGTCATGATATGCACAGTGTGTCAGTGAGTTTGTTAATATTAATCTGTGTACTCTGTCAGTGTGTTAATATTACTGAGGACAGTGGGGGTGTTTTACACTTCACAGGGTGTATCTGACTGTGGGTCATGATATACACAGTGTGTCAGTGAGTGTGTTAATATTAATCTGTGTTCTCTGTCTGTGTGTTAATATTCCTGAGGACAGTGGGGGTGTTTTACACTTCACAGGGTGTATCTGACTGTGGGTCATGATGTACACAGTGTGTCAGTGAGTGTGTTAATATTAATCTGAGTTCTCTGTCAGTCTGTTAATATTCCTGAGGACAGTGGGGATGTTTTACACTTCACAGGGTGTATCTGACTCTGGGTCATGATATACACAGTGTGTCAGTGAGTGTGTTAATATTAATCTGTGTTCTCTGTCAGTGTGTTAATATTACTGAGGACAGTGGGGGTGTTTTACACTTCACAGGGTGTATCTGACTGTGGGTCATGATGTACACAGTGTGTCAGTGAGTGTGTTAATATTAATCTGAGTTCTCTGTCAGTCTGTTAATATTCCTGAGGACAGTGGGGGTGTTTTACACTTCACAGGGTGTATCTGACTGTGGGTCATGATGTACACAGTGTGTCAGTGAGTGTGTTAATATTAATCTGTGTTCTCTGTCAGTGTGTTAATATTCCTGAGGACAGTGGGAATGTTTTACACTTCACAGGGTGTATCTGACTGTGGGTCATGATATACACAGTGTGTCAGTGAGTGTGTTAATATTAATCTGAGTTCTCTGTCAGTGTGTTAATATTCCTGAGGACAGTGGGGGTGTTTTACACTTCACAGGGTGTATCTGACTGTGGGTCATGATATACACAGTGTGTCAGTGTGTGTGTTAATATTAATCTGTGTTCTCTGTCAGTGTGTTAATATTCCTCAGGACAGTGGGGGTGTTTTACACTTCACAGGGTGTATCTGACTGTGGGTCATGATGTACAGAGTGTGTCAGTGTGTGTGTTAATATTAATCTGTGTTCTCTGTCAGTGTGCTAATATTACTGAGGACAGTGGGGGTGTTTTACACTTCACAGGGTGTATCTGACTGTGGGTCATGATATACACAGTGTGTCAGTGAGTGTGTTAATATTAATCTGTGTTCTCTGTCACTGTGTTAATATTCCTGAGGACAGTGGGGGTATTTTACACTTCACAGGGTGTATCTGACTGTGGGTCATGATGTACACAGTGTGTCAGTGAGTGTGTTAATATTAATCTGTGTTCTCTGTCAGTGTGTTAATATTACTGTGGACAGTGGGGGTGTTTTACACTTCACAGGGTGTCTCTGACTGCGGGTCATGATATACACAGTGTGTCAGTGAGTGTGTTAATATTAATCTGTGTTCTCTGTCAGTGTGTTAATATTACTGAGGACAGTGGGGGTGTTTTACACTTCACAGGGTGTATCTGACTGTGGGTCATGATATACACAGTGTGTCAGTGAGTGTGTTAATATTAATCTGTGTTCTCTGTCAGTGTGTTAATATTACTGAGGACAGTTGGGGTGTTTTACACTTCACAGGGTGTATCTGACTGTGGGTCATGATATGCACAGTGTGTCAGTGAGTGTGTTAATATTAATCTGTGTACTCTGTCAGTGTGTTAATATTACTGAGGACAGTGGGGGTGTTTTACACTTCACAGGGTGTATCTGACTGTGGGTCATGATATGCACAGTGTGTCAGTGAGTGTGTTAATATTAATCTGTGTTCTCTGTCTGTGTGTTAATATTCCTGAGGACAGTGGGGGTGTTTTACACTTCACAGGGTGTATCTGACTGTGGGTCATGATGTACACAGTGTGTCAGTGAGTGTGTTAATATTAATCTGAGTTCTCTGTCAGTCTGTTAATATTCCTGAGGACAGTGGGGATGTTTTACACTTCACAGGGTGTATCTGACTCTGGGTCATGATATACACAGTGTGTCAGTGAGTGTGTTAATATTAATCTGTGTTCTCTGTCAGTGTGTTAATATTACTGAGGACAGTGGGGGTGTTTTACACTTCACAGGGTGTATCTGACTGTGGGTCATGATGTACACAGTGTGTCAGTGAGTGTGTTAATATTAATCTGAGTTCTCTGTCAGTCTGTTAATATTCCTGAGGACAGTGGGGGTGTTTTACACTTCACAGGGTGTATCTGACTGTGGGTCATGATGTACACAGTGTGTCAGTGAGTGTGTTAATATTAATCTGTGTTCTCTGTCAGTGTGTTAATATTCCTGAGGACAGTGATGGTGTTTTACACTTCACAGGGTGTATCTGACTGTGGGTCATGATGCACACAGTGTGTCAGTGAGATTGTTATTATTAATCTGTGTTCTCTGTCAGTGTGTTAATAGTTCTGAGGACAGTGGGGATGTTTTACACTTCACAGGGTGTATCTGACTGTGAGTCATGATATACACAGTGTGTCAGTGAGTGTGTTAATATTAATCTGTGTTCTCTGTCAGTGTGTTAATATTACTGAGGACAGTGGGGGTGTTTTACTCTTCACAGGGTTTATCTGACTGTGGGTCATGATGTACACAGTGTGTCAGTGAGTGTGTTAATATTAATCTGTGTTCTCTGTCAGTGTGTTAATATTCCTGAGGACAGTGCGGGTGTTTTACACTTCACAGGGTGTATCTGACTGTGGGTCATGATGTACACAGTGTGTCAGTGAGTGTGTTAATATTAATCTGTGTTCTCTGTCAGTGTGTTAATATTCCTGAAGACAGTGGGGGTGTTTTACACTTCACAGGGTGTATCTGACTGTGGGTCATGATGTACACAGTGTGTCAGTGAGTGTGTTAATATTAATCTGTGTTCTCTGTCAGTGTGTTAATATTACTGAGGACAGTGGGGGTGTTCAACACTTCACAGCGTTTATCTGACTGTGGGTCATGATATACACAGTGTGTCAGTGAGTGTGTTAATATTAATCTGTGTTCTCTGTCAGTGTGTTAATATTCCTGAGGACAGTGGGAATGTTTTACACTTCACAGGGTGTATCTGACTGTGGGTCATGATATACACAGTGTGTCAGTGAGTGTGTTAATATTAATCTGAGTTCTCTGTCAGTGTGTTAATATTCCTGAGGACAGTGGGGGTGTTTTACACTTCACAGGGTGTATCTGACTGTGGGTCATGATATACACAGTGTGTCAGTGTGTGTGTTAATATTAATCTGTGTTCTCTGTCAGTGTGTTAATATTCCTCAGGACAGTGGGGGTGTTTTACACTTCACAGGGTGTATCTGACTGTGGGTCATGAAGTACAGAGTGTGTCAGTGAGTGTGTTAATATTAATCTGTGTTCTCTGTCAGTGTGCTAATATTACTGAGGACAGTGGGGGTGTTTTACACTTCACAGGGTGTATCTGACTGTGGGTCATGATATACACAGTGTGTCAGTGAGTGTGTTAATATTAATCTGTGTTCTCTGTCACTGTGTTAATATTCCTGAGGACAGTGGGGGTATTTTACACTTCACAGGGTGTATCTGACTGTGGGTCATGATGTACACAGTGTGTCAGTGAGTGTGTTAATATTAATCTGTGTTCTCTGTCAGTGTGTTAATATTACTGAGGACAGTGGGGGTGTTTTACACTTCACAGGGTGTCTCTGACTGCGGGTCATGATATACACAGTGTGTCAGTGAGTGTGTTAATATTAATCTGTGTTCTCTGTCAGTGTGTTAATATTACTGAGGACAGTGGGGGTGTTTTACACTTCACAGGGTGTATCTGACTGTGGGTCATGATATACACAGTGTGTCAGTGAGTGTGTTAATATTAATCTGTGTTCTCTGTCAGTGTGTTAATATTACTGAGGACAGTGGGGGTGTTTTACACTTCACAGGGTGTATCTGACTGTGGGTCATGATATGCACAGTGTGTCAGTGAGTGTGTTAATATTAATCTGTGTACTCTGTCAGTGTGTTAATATTACTGAGGACAGTGGGGGTGTTTTACACTTCACAGGGTGTATCTGACTGTGGGTCATGATATACACAGTGTGTCAGTGAGTGTGTTAATATTAATCTGTGTTCTCTGTCTGTGTGTTAATATTCCTGAGGACAGTGGGGGTGTTTTACACTTCACAGGGTGTATCTGACTGTGGGTCATGATGTACACAGTGTGTCAGTGAGTGTGTTAATATTAATCTGAGTTCTCTGTCAGTCTGTTAATATTCCTGAGGACAGTGGGGATGTTTTACACTTCACAGGGTGTATCTGACTCTGGGTCATGATATACACAGTGTGTCAGTGAGTGTGTTAATATTAATCTGTGTTCTCTGTCAGTGTGTTAATATTACTGAGGACAGTGGGGGTGTTTTACACTTCACAGGGTGTATCTGACTGTGGGTCATGATGTACACAGTGTGTCAGTGAGTGTGTTAATATTAATCTGAGTTCTCTGTCAGTCTGTTAATATTCCTGAGGACAGTGGGGGTGTTTTACACTTCACAGGGTGTATCTGACTGTGGGTCATGATGTACACAGTGTGTCAGTGAGTGTGTTAATATTAATCTGTGTTCTCTGTCAGTGTGTTAATATTCCTGAGGACAGTGATGGTGTTTTACACTTCACAGGGTGTATCTGACTGTGGGTCATGATGCACACAGTGTGTCAGTGAGAATGTTATTATTAATCTGTGTTCTCTGTCAGTGTGTTAATAGTTCTGAGGACAGTGGGGATGTTTTACACTTCACAGGGTGTATCTGACTGTGAGTCATGATATACACAGTGTGTCAGTGAGTGTGTTAATATTAATCTGTGTTCTCTGTCAGTGTGTTAATATTACTGAGGACAGTGGGGGTGTTTTACACTTCACAGGGTGGATCTGACTGTGGGTCATGATATACACAGTGTGTCAGTGAGTGTGTTAATATTAATCTGTGTCCTCTGTCACTGTGTTAATATTGCTGAGGACAGTGGGGATGTTTTACACTTCACAGGGTGTATCTGACTGTGGGTCATGATATACACAGTGTGTCAGTGAGTGTGTTAATATTAATCAATGTTCTCTGTCAGTGTGTTAATATTACTGAGGACAGTGGGGGTGTTTTACACTTCACAGGGTGTATCTGACTGTGGGTCATGATATACACAGTGTGTCAGTGAGAGTGTTAATATTAATCTGTGTTCTCTGTCAGTGTGTTAATATTCCTGAGGACAGTGGGGGTGTTTTACACTTCACAGGGTGTATCTGACTCTGGGTCATGATATACACAGTGTGTCAGTGAGTGTGTTAATATTAATCTGTGTTCTCTGTCAGTGTGTTAATATTACTGAGGACAGTGGGGGCGTTTTACACTTCACAGGGTGTATCTGACTGTGAGTCATGATATACACAGTGTGTCAGTGAGTGTGTTAATATTAATCTGTGTACTCTGTCAGAGTGTTAATATTACTGACGACAGTGGGGGTGTTTTACACTTCACAGGGTGTATCTGACTGTGAGTCATGATATACACAGTGTGTCAGTGAGTGTGTTAATATTAATCTGTGTACTCTGTCCGTGTGTTAATATTACTGAGGACAGTGGGGGTGTTTTACACTTCACAGGGTGTATCTGACTGTGGGTCATGATATACACAGTGTGTCAGTGAGTGTGTTAATATTAATCTGTGTTCTCTGTCAGTGTGTTAATATTCCTGAGGACAGTGGGGGTGTTTTACACTTCACAGGGTGTATCTGACTGTGGGTCATGATATGCACAGTGTGTCAGTGAGTGTGTTAATATTAATCTGTGTACTCTGTCAGTGTGTTAATATTACTGAGGACAGTGGGGGTGTTTTACACTTCACAGGGTGATCTGACTGTGGGTCATGATATACACAGTGTGTCAGTGAGTGTGTTAATATTAATCTGTGTTCTCTGTCTGTGTGTTAATATTCCTGAGGACAGTGGGGGTGTTTTACACTTCACAGTGTGTATCTGACTGTGGGTCATGATGTACACAGTGTGTCAGTGAGTGTGTTAATATTAATCTGAGTTCTCTGTCGGTCTGTTAATATTCCTGAGGACAGTGGGGATGTTTTACACTTCACAGGGTGTATCTGACTCTGGGTCATGATATACACAGTGTGTCAGTGAGTGTGTTAATATTAATCTGTGTTCTCTGTCAGTGTGTTAATATTACTGAGGACAGTTTGGGTGTTTTACACTTCACAGGGTGTATCTGACTGTGGGTCATGATGTACACAGTGTGTCAGTGAGTGTGTTAATATTAATCTGAGTTCTCTGTCAGTCTGTTAATATTCCTGAGGACAGTGGGGGTGTTTTACACTTCACAGGGTGTATCTGACTGTGGGTCATGATGTACACAGTGTGTCAGTGAGTGTGTTAATATTAATCTGTGTTCTCTGTCAGTGTGTTAATATTCCTGAGGACAGTGATGGTGTTTTACACTTCACAGGGTGTATCTGACTGTGGGTCATGATGCACACAGTGTGTCAGTGAGAATGTTATTATTAATCTGTGTTCTCTGTCAGTGTGTTAATAGTTCTGAGGACAGTGGGGATGTTTTACACTTCACAGGGTGTATCTGACTGTGAGTCATGATATACACAGTGTGTCAGTGAGTGTGTTAATATTAATCTGTGTTCTCTGTCAGTGTGTTAATATTACTGAGGACAGTGGGGGTGTTTTACACTTCACAGGGTGGATCTGACTGTGGGTCATGATATACACAGTGTGTCTGTGAGTGTGTTAATATTAATCTGTGTCCTCTGTCAGTGTGTTAATATTGCTGAGGACAGTGGGGATGTTTTACACTTCACAGGGTGTATCTGACTGTGGGTCATGATATACACAATGTGTCAGTGAGTGTGTTAATATTAATCAATGTTCTCTGTCAGTGTGTTAATATTACTGAGGACAGTGGGGGTGTTTTACACTTCACAGGGTGTATCTGATTGTGAGTCATGATATACACAGTGTGTCAGTGAGAGTGTTAATATTAATCTGTGTTCTCTGTCAGTGTGTTAATATTACTGAGGACAGTGGGGGTGTTTTACACTTCACAGGGTGTATCTGACTCTGGGTCATGATATACACAGTGTGTCAGTGAGTGTGTTAATATTAATCTGTGTTCTCTGTCAGTGTGTTAATATTACTGAGGACAGTGGGGGTGTTTTACACTTCACAGGGTGTATCTGACTGTGGGTCATGATGTACACAGTGTGCAGTGAGTGTGTTAATATTAATCTGAGTTCTCTGTCAGTCTGTTAATATTCCTGAGGACAGTGGGGGTGTTTTACACTTCACAGGGTGTATCTGACTGTGGGTCATGATATACACAGTGTGTCAGTGAGTGTGTTAATATTAATCTGTGTTCTCTGTCAGTGTGTTAATATTACTGAGGACAGTGGGGGTGTTTTACACTTCACAGGGTGTATCTGACTGTGGGTCATGATGTACACAGTGTGGCAGTGAGTGTGTTAATATTAATCTGAGTTCTCTGTCAGTCTGTTAATATTCCTGAGCACAGTGGGGATGTTTAACACTTCACAGGGTTTATCTGACTGTGGGTCATGATATACACAGTGTGTCAGTGAGTCTGTTAATATTAATCTGTGTTCTCTGTCAGTGTGTTAATATTACTGAGGACAGTGGGGGTGTTTTACACTTCACAGGGTGTATCTGACTGTGGGTCATGATATACACAGTGTGTCAGTGAGTGTGTTAATATTAATTTGTGTTCTCTGTCAGTGTGTTAATATTCCTGAGGACAGTGGGGGTGTTTTACACTTCACAGGGTGTATCTGACTGTGGGTCATGATGTACACAGTGTGTCAGTGAGTGTGTTAATATTAATCTGTGTTCTCTGTCAGTGTGTTAATATTCCTGAGGACAGTGATGGTGTTTTACACTTCACAGGGTGTATCTGACTGTGGGTCATGATGCACACAGTGTGTCAGTGAGAATGTTAATATTAATCTGTGTTCTCTGTCAGTGTGTTAATAGTCCTGAGGACAGTGGGGATGTTTTACACTTCACAGGGTGTATCTGACTGTGAGTCATGATATACACAGTGTGTCAGTGAGTGTGTTAATATTAATCTGTGTTCTCTGTCAGTGTGTTAATATTACTGAGGACAGTGGGGGTGTTTTACACTTCACAGGGTGTATCTGACTGTGGGTCATGATATACACAGTGTGTCAGTGAGTGTGTTAATATTAATCTGTGTCCTCTGTCAGTGTGTTAATATTGCTGAGGACAGTGGGGATGTTTTACACTTCACAGGGTGTATCTGACTGTGGGTCATGATATACACAGTGTGTCAGTGAGTGTGTTAATATTAATCAATGTTCTCTGTCAGTGTGTTAATATTACTGAGGACAGTGGGGGTGTTTTACACTTCACAGGGTGTATCTGACTGTGGGTCATGATATACACAGTGTGTCAGTGAGAGTGTTAATATTAATCTGTGTTCTCTGTCAGTGTGTTAATATTCCTGAGGACAGTGGGGGTGTTTTACACTTCACAGGGTGTATCTGACTGTGGGTCATGATATACACAGTGTGTCAGTGAGTGTGTTAATATTAATCTGTGTTCTCTGTCAGTGTGTTAATATTCCTGAGGACAGTGGGGGTGTTTTACACTTCACAGGGTGTATCTGACTGTGGGTGATGATATACACAGTGTGTCAGTGAGTGTGTTAACATTAATCTGTGTTCTCTGTCAGTGTGTTAATATTACTGAGGACAGTGGGGATGTTTTACACTTCACAGGGTGTATCTGACTGTGGGTCATGATATACACAGTGTGTCAGTGAGTGTGTTAATATTAATCTGTGTTCTCTGTCACTGTGTTAATATTCCTCAGGACGGTGGGGGTATTTTACACTTCACAGGGTGTATCTGACTGTGGGTCATGATGTACACAGTGTGTCAGTGAGTGTGTTAATATTAATCTGTGTTCTCTGTCAGTGTGTTAATATTACTGAGGACAGTGGGGGTGTTTTACACTTCACAGGGTGTCTCTGACTGCGGGTCATGATATACACAGTGTGTCAGTGAGTGTGTTAATATTAATCTGTGTTCTCTGTCAGTGTGTTGATATTACTGAGGACAGTGGGGGTGTTTTACACTTCACAGGGTGTATCTGACTGTGGGTCATGATATACACAGTGTGTCAGTGAGTGTGTTAATATTAATCTGTGTTCTCTGTCAGTGTGTTAATATTACTGAGGACAGTGGGGGTGTTTTACACTTCACAGGGTGTATCTGACTGTGGGTCATGATATACACAGTGTGTCAGTGAGTGTGTTAATATTAATCTGTGTTCTCTGACTGTGTGTTAATATTCCTGAGGACAGTGGGGGTGTTTTACACTTCACAGGGTGTATCTGACTGTGGGTCATGATGTACACAGTGTGTCAGTGAGTGTGTTAATATTAATCTGAGTTCTCTGTCAGTCTGTTAATATTCCTGAGGACAGTGGGGATGTTTTACACTTCACAGGGTGTATCTGACTCTGGGTCATGATATACACAGTGTGTCAGTGAGTGTGTTAATATTAATCTGTGTTCTCTGTCAGTGTGTTAATATTACTGAGGACAGTGGGGGTGTTTTACACTTCACATGGCAATCTGACTGTGGGTCATGATGTACACAGTGTGGCAGTGAGTGTGTTAATATTAATCTGAGTTCTCTGTCAGTCTGTTAATATTCCTGAGCACAGTGGGGATGTTTTACACTTCACAGGGTTTATCTGACTGTGGGTCATGATATACACAGTGTGTCAGTGAGTGTGTTAATATTAATCTGTGTTCTCTGTCAGTGTGTTAATATTACTGAGGACAGTGGGGGTGTTTTACACTTCACAGGGTGTATCTGACTGTGGGTCATGATATACACAGTATGTCAGTGAGTGTGTTAATATTAATCTGTGTTCTCTGTCAGTGTGTTAATATTCCTGAGGACAGTGGGGGTGTTTTACACTTCACAGGGTGTATCTGACTGTGGGTCATGATGTACACAGTGTGTCAGTGAGTTTGTTAATATTAATCTGTGTTCTCTGTCAGTGTGTTAATATTCCTGAGGACAGTGATGGTGTTTTACACTTCACAGGGTGTATCTGACTGTGGGTCATGATGCACACAGTGTGTCAGTGAGAATGTTAATATTAATCTGTGTTCTCTGTCAGTGTGTTAATAGTCCTGAGGACAGTGGGGATGTTTTACACTTCACAGGGTGTATCTGACTGTGAGTCATGATATACACAGTGTGTCAGTGAGTGTGTTAATATTAATCTGTGTTCTCTGTCAGTGTGTTAATATTACTGAGGACAGTGGGGGTGTTTTACACTTCACAGGGTGTATCTGACTGTGGGTCATGATATACACAGTGTGTCAGTGAGTGTGTTAATATTAATCTGTGTCCTCTCTCAGTGTGTTAATATTGCTGAGGACAGTGGGGATGTTTTACACTTCACAGGGTGTATCTGACTGTGGGTCATGATATACACAGTGTGTCAGTGAGTGTGTTAATATTAATCAATGTTCTCTGTCAGTGTGTTAATATTACTGAGGACAGTGGGGGTGTTTTACACTTCACAGGGTGTATCTGACTGTGGGTCATGATATACACAGTGTGTCAGTGAGAGTGTTAATATTAATCTGTGTTCTCTGTCAGTGTGTTAATATTACTGAGGACAGTGGGGGTGTTTTACACTTCACAGGGTGTATCTGACTCTGGGTCATGATATACACAGTGTGTCAGTGAGTGTGTTAATATAAATCTGTGTTCTCTTTCAGTGTATTAATATTACTGAGGACAGTGGTGGTGTTTTACACTTCACAGGGTGTATCTGACTGTGATTCATGATATACACAGTGTGTCAGTGAGTGTGTTAATATTAATCTGTGTACTCTGTCAGAGTGTTAATATTACTGACGACAGTGGGGGTGTTTTACACTTCACAGGGTGTATCTGACTGTGAGTCATGATATACACAGTGTCTCAGTGAGTGTGTTAATATTAATCTGTGTACTCTGTCCGTGTGTTAATATTACTGAGGACAGTAGGGGTGTTTTACACTTCACAGGGTGTATCTGACTGTGGGTCATGATATACACAGTGTGTCAGTGAGTGTGTTAATATTAATCTGTGTTCTCTGTCAGTGTGTTAATATTCCTGAGGACAGTGGGGGTGTTTTACACTTCACATGGTGTATCTGACTGTGGGTCATGATATACACAGTGTGTCAGTGAGTGTGTTAATATTAATCTGTGTTCTCTGTCAGTGTGTTAATATTCCTGAGGACAGTGGGGGTGTTTTACACTTCACAGGGTGTATCTGACTGTGGGTCATGATATACACAGTGTGTCAGTGAGTGTGTTAATATTAATCTGTGTTCACTGTCAGTGTGTTAATATTACTGAGGACAGTGGGGGTGTTTTACACTTCACAGGGTGTATCTGACTGTGGGTCATGATATACACAGTGTGTCAGTGAGTGTGTTAATATTAATCTGTGTTCTCTGTCAGTGTGTTAATATTACTGAGGACAGTGGGGGTGTTTTACGCTTCACAGGGTGTATCTGACTGTGGGTCATGATGTACACAGTGTGTCAGTGAGTTTGTTAATATTAATCTGTGTTCTCTGTCAGTGTGTTAATATTCCTGAGGACAGTGATGGTGTTTTACACTTCACAGGGTGTATCTGACTGTGGGTCATGATGCACACAGTGTGTCAGTGAGAATGTTAATATTAATCTGTGTTCTCTGTCAGTGTGTTAATAGTCCTGAGGACAGTGGGGATGTTTTACACTTCACAGGGTGTATCTGACTGTGAGTCATGATATACACAGTGTGTCAGTGAGTGTGTTAATATTAATCTGTGTTCTCTGTCAGTGTGTTAATATTTCTGAGGACAGTGGGGGTGTTTTACACTTCACAGGTAGTATCTGACTGTGGGTCATGATATACACAGTGTGTCAGTGAGTGTGTTAATATTAATCTGTGTCCTCTGTCAGTGTGTTAATATTGCTGAGGACAGTGGGGATGTTTTACACTTCACAGGGTGTATCTGACTGTGGGTCATGATATACACAGTGTGTCAGTGAGTGTGTTAATATTAATCTGTGTTCTCTGTCAGTGTGTTAATATTACTGAGGACAGTGGGGGTGTTTTACACTTCACAGGGTGTATCTGACTGTGGGTCATGATATACACAGTGTGTCAGTGAGAGTGTTAATATTAATCTGTGTTCTCTGTCAGTGTGTTAATATTACTGAGGACAGTGGGGGTGTTTTACACTTCACAGGGTGTATCTGCTCTGGGTCATGATATACACAGTGTGTCAGTGAGTGTGTAAATATTAATCTGTGTTCTCTGTCAGTGTGTTAATATTACTGAGGACAGTGGGGGTGTTTTACACTTCACAGGGTGTATCTGACTGTGAGTCATGATATACACAGTGTGTCAGTGAGTGTGTTAATATTAATCTGTGTACTCTGTCAGAGTGTTAACATTACTGACGACAGTGGGGGTGTTTTACACTTCACAGGGTGTATCTGACTGTGAGTCATGATATACACAGTGTGTCAGTGAGTTTGTTAATATTAATCTGTGTACTCTGTCCGTGTGTTAATATTACTGAGGACAGTGGGGGTGTTTTACACTTCACAGGGTGTATCTGACTGTGGGTCATGATATACACAGTGTGTCAGTGAGTGTGTTAATATTAATCTGTGTTCTCTGTCAGTGTGTTAATATTCCTGAGGACAGTGGGGGTGTTTTACACTTCACAGGGTGTATCTGACTGTGGGTCATGATATACACAGTGTGTCAGTGAGTGTGTTAATATTAATCTGTGTTCTCTGTCAGTGTGTTAATATTCCTGAGGACAGTGGGGGTGTTTTACACTTCACAGGGTGTATCTGACTGTGGGTCATGATATACACAGTGTGTCAGTGAGTGTGTTAATATTAATCTGTGTTCTCTGTCAGTGTGTTAATATTACTGAGGACAGTGGGGGTGTTTTACACTTCACAGGGTGTATCTGACTGTGGGTCATGATATACACAGTGTGTCAGTGAGTGTGTTAATATTAATCTGTGTTCTCTGTCAGTGTGTTAATATTACTGAGGACAGTGGGGGTGTTTTACACTTCACAGGATTTATCTGACTGTGAGTCATGATATACACAGTGTGTCAGTGAGTGTGTTAATATTAATCTGTGTTCTCTGTCAGTGTGTTAATATTGCTGAGGACAGTGGGAATGTTTTACACTTCACAGGGTGTATCTGACTTTGGGTCATAATGTACACAGTGTGTCATTGTGTGTGTGTTAATATTAATCTGTGTTATCTGTCAGTGTGTTAATATTCCTGAGGACAGTGGGGATGTTTTACACTTCACAGGGTGTATCTGACTTTGGGTCATAGTGTACAAAGTGTGTCAGTGAGTGTGTTAATATTAATCTGTGTTCTCTGTCAGTGTTTTAATATTCCTGAGGACAGTGATGGTGTTTTACACTTCACAGGGTGTATCTGACTGTGGGTCATGATATACACAGTGTGTCAGTGAGTGTGTTAATATTAATCTGTGTTCTCTGTCAGTGTGTTAATATTCCTGAGGACAGTGATGGTGTTTTACACTTCACAGGGTGTATCTGACTGTGGGTCATGATGTACACAGTGTGTCAGTGAGTGTGTTAATATTAATCTGTGTTCTCTGTCAGTGTGTTAATATTCCTGAGGACAGTGGGGGTGTTTTACACTTCACAGGGTGTATCTGACTGTGGGTCATGATATACACAGTGTGTCAGTGAGTGTGTTAACATTAATCTGTGTTCTCTGTCAGTGTGTTAATATTACTGAGGACAGTGGGGGTGTTTTACACTTCACAGTGTGTATCTGACTGTGGGTCATGATATACACAGTGTGTCAGTGAGTGTGTTAATATTAATCTGTGTTCTCTGTCAGTGTGTTAATATTCCTGAGGACAGCGGGGGTGTTTTACACTTCACAGGGTGTCTCTGACTGCGGGTCATGATATACACAGTGTGTCAGTGAGTGTGTTAATATTAATCTGTGTTCTCTGTCAGTGTGTTAATATTCCTGAGGACAGTGGGGGTGTTTTACACTTCACAGGGTGTATCTGACTGTGGGTCATGATATACACAGTGTGTCAGTGAGTGTGTTAATATTAATCTGTGTACTCTGTCAGTGTGTTAATATTACTGAGGACAGTGGGGGTGTTTTACACTTCACAGGGTGTATCTGACTGTGGGTCATGATGTACACAGTGTGTCAGTGAGTGTGTTAATATTAATCTGAGTTCTCTGTCAGTCTGTTAATATTCCTGAGGACAGTGGGGATGTTTTACACTTCACAGGGTGTATCTGACTCTGGGTCATGATATACACAGTGTGTCAGTGAGTGTGTTAATATTAATCTGTGTTCTCTGTCAGTGTGTTAATATTACTGAGGACAGTGGGCGTGTTTTACACTTCACAGGGCTATCTGACTGTGGGTCATGATGTACACAGTGTGGCAGTGAGTGTGTTAATATTAATCTGAGTTCTCTGTCAGTCTGTTAATATTCCTGAGCACAGTGGGGATGTTTTACACTTCACAGGGTTTATCTGACTGCGGGTCATGATATACACAGTGTGTCAGTGAGTGTGTTAATATTAATCTGTGTTCTCTGTCTGTGTGTTAATATTACTGAGGACAGTGGGGGTGTTTTACACTTCACAGGGTGTATCTGACTGTGGGTCATGATATACACAGTGTGTCAGTGAGTGTGTTAATATTAATTTGTGTTCTCTGTCAGTGTGTTAATATTCCTGAGGACAGTGGGGGTGTTTTACACTTCACAGGGTGTATCTGACTGTGGGTCATGATGTACACAGTGTGTCAGTGAGTGTGTTAATATTAATCTGTGTTCTCTGTCAGTGTGTTAATATTCCTGAGGACAGTGATGGTGTTTTACACTTCACAGCGTGTATCTGACTGTGGGTCATGATGCACACAGTGTGTCAGTGAGAATGTTAATATTAATCTGTGTTCTCTGTCAGTGTGTTAATAGTCCTGAGGACAGTGGGGATGTTTTACACTTCACAGGGTGTATCTGACTGTGAGTCATGATATACACAGTGTGTCAGTGAGTGTGTTAATATTAATCTGTGTTCTCTGTCAGTGTGTTAATATTACTGAGGACAGTGGGGGTGTTTTACACTTCACAGGGTGTATCTGACTGTGGGTCATGATATACACAGTGTGTCAGTGAGTGTGTTAATATTAATCTGTGTCCTCTGTCAGTGTGTTAATATTGCTGAGGACAGTGGGGATGTTTTACACTTCACAGGGTGTATCTGACTGTGGGTCATGATATACACAGTGTGTCAGTGAGTGTGTTAATATTAATCAATGTTCTCTGTCAGTGTGTTAATATTACTGAGGACAGTGGGGGTGATTTACACTTCACAGGGTGTATCTGACTGTGGGTCATGATATACACAGTGTGTCAGTGAGAGTGTTAATATTAATCTGTGTTCTCTGTCAGTGTGTTAATATTACTGAGGACAGTGGGGGTGTTTTACACTTCACAGGGTGTATCTGACTCTGGGTCATGATATACACAGTGTGTCAGTGATTGTGTTAATATTAATCTGTGTTCTCTGTCAGTGTGTTAATATTACTGAGGACAGTGGGGGTGTTTTACACTTCACAGGGTGTATCTGACTGTGATTCATGATATACACAGTGTGTCAGTGAGTGTGTTAATATTAATCTGTGTACTCTGTCCGTGTGTTAATATTACTGAGGACAGTAGGGGTGTTTTACACTTCACAGGGTGTATCTGACTGTGGGTCATGATATACACAGTGTGTCAGTGAGTGTGTTAATATTAATCTGTGTTCTCTGTCAGTGTGTTAATATTCCTGAGGACAGTGGGGGTGTTTTACACTTCACAGGGTGTATCTGACTGTGGGTCATGATATACACAGTGTGTCAGTGAGTGTGTTAATATTAATCTGTGTTCTCTGTCAGTGTGTTAATATTCCTGAGGACAGTGGGGGTGTTTTACACTTCACAGGGTGTATCTGACTGTGGGTCATGATATACACAGTGTGTCAGTGAGTGTGTTAATATTAATCTGTGTTCACTGTCAGTGTGTTAATATTACTGAGGACAGTGGGGGTGTTTTACACTTCACAGGGAGTATCTGACTGTGGGTCATGATATACACAGTGTGTCAGTGAGTGTGTTAATATTAATCTGTGTTCTCTGTCAGTGTGTTAATATTACTGAGGACAGTGGGGGTGTTTTACGCTTCACAGGGTGTATCTGACTGTGGGTCATGATGTACACAGTGTGTCAGTGAGTGTGTTAATATTAATCTGTGTTCTCTGTCAGTGTGTTAATATTCCTGAGGACAGTGATGGTGTTTTACACTTCACAGGGTGTATCTGACTGTGGGTCATGATGCACACAGTGTGTCAGTGAGAATGTTAATATTAATCTGTGTTCTCTGTCAGTGTGTTAATAGTCCTGAAGACAGTGGGGATGTTTTACACTTCACAGGGTGTATCTGACTGTGAGTCATGATATACACAGTGTGTCAGTGAGTGTGTTAATATTAATCTGTGTTCTCTGTCAGTGTGTTAATATTACTGAGGACAGTGGGGGTGTTTTACACTTCACAGGGTGTATCTGACTGTGGGTCATGATATACACAGTGTGTCAGTGAGTGTGTTAATATTAATCTGTGTCCTCTGTCAGTGTGTTAATATTGCTGAGGACAGTGGGGATGTTTTACACTTCACAGGGTGTATCTGACTGTGGGTCATGATATACACAGTGTGTCAGTGAGTGTGTTAATATTAATCTGTGTTCTCTGTCAGTGTGTTAATATTACTGAGGACAGTGGGGGTTTTTTACACTTCACAGGGTGTATCTGACTGTGGGTCATGATATACACAGTGTGTCAGTGAGAGTGTTAATATTAATCTGTGTTCTCTGTCAGTGTGTTAATATTACTGAGGACAGTGGGGGTGTTTTACACTTCACAGGGTGTATCTGACTCTGGGTCATGATATACACAGTGTGTCAGTGAGTGTGTTAATATTAATCTGTGTTCTCTGTCAGTGTGTTAATATTACTGAGGACAGTGGGGGTGTTTTACACTTCACAGGGTGTATCTGACTGTGAGTCATGATATACACAGTGTGTCAGTGAGTGTGTTAATATTAATCTGTGTACTCTGTCAGAGTGTTAATATTACTGACGACAGTGGGGGTGTTTTACACTTCACAGGGTGTATCTGACTGTGAGTCATGATATACACAGTGTGTCAGTGAGTGTGTTAATATTAATCTGTGTACTCTGTCCGTGTGTTAATATTACTGAGGACAGTGGGGGTGTTTTACACTTCACAGGGTGTATCTGACTGTGGGTCATGATATACACAGTGTGTCAGTGAGTGTGTTAATATTAATCTGTGTTCTCTGTCAGTGTGTTAATATTCCTGAGGACAGTGGGGGTGTTTTACACTTCACAGGGTGTATCTGACTGTGGGTCATGATATACACAGTGTGTCAGTGAGTGTGTTAATATTAATCTGTGTTCTCTGTCAGTGTGTTAATATTCCTGAGGACAGTGGGGGTGTTTTACACTTCACAGGGTGTATCTGACTGTGGGTCATGATATACACAGTGTGTCAGTGAGTGTGTTAATATTAATCTGTGTTCTCTGTCAGTGTGTTAATATTACTGAGGACAGTGGGGGTGTTTTACACTTCACAGGGTGTATCTGACTGTGGGTCATGATATACACAGTGTGTCAGTGAGTGTGTTAATATTAATCTGTGTTCTCTGTCAGTGTGTTAATATTACTGAGGACAGTGGGGGTGTTTTACACTTCACAGGATTTATCTGGCTGTGAGTCATGATATACACAGTGTGTCAGTGAGTGTGTTAATATTAATCTGTGTTCTCTGTCAGTGTGTTAATATTGCTGAGGACAGTGGGAATGTTTTACACTTCACAGGGTGTATCTGACTTTGGGTCATAATGTACACAGTGTGTCAGTGTGTGTGTTAATATTAATCTGTGTTATCTGTCAGTGTGTTAATATTCCTGAGGACAGTGGGGATGTTTTACACTTCACAGGGTGTATCTGACTTTGGGTCATGGTGTACACAGTGTGTCAGTGAGTGTGTTAATATTAATCTGTGTTCTCTGTCAGTGTTTTAATATTCCTGAGGACAGTGATGGTGTTTTACACTTCACAGGGTGTATCTGACTGTGGGTCATGATATACACAGTGTGTCAGTGAGTGTGTTAATATTAATCTGTGTTCTCTGTCAGTGTGTTAATATTCCTGAGGACAGTGATGGTGTTTTACACTTCACAGGGTGTATCTGACTGTGGGTCATGATGTACACAGTGTGTCAGTGAGTGTGTTAATATTAATCTGTGTTCTCTGTCAGTGTGTTAATATTCCTGAGGACAGTGGGGGTGTTTTACACTTCACAGGGTGTATCTGACTGTGGGTCATGATATACACAGTGTGTCAGTGAGTGTGTTAACATTAATCTGTGTTCTCTGTCAGTGTGTTAATATTACTGAGGACAGTGGGGGTGTTTTACACTTCACAGGGTGTATCTGACTGTGGGTCATGATATACACAGTGTGTCAGTGAGTGTGTTAATATTAATCTGTGTTCTCTGTCAGTGTGTTAATATTCCTGAGGACAGTGGGGGTGTTTTACACTTCACAGGGTGTCTCTGACTGCGGGTCATGATATACACTGTGTGTCAGTGAGTGTGTTAATATTAATCTGTGTTCTCTGTCAGTGTGTTAATATTACTGAGGACAGTGGGGGTGTTTTACACTTCACAGGGTGTATCTGACTGTGGGTCATGATATACACAGTGTGTCAGTGAGAGTGTTAATATTAATCTGTGTTCTCTGTCAGTGTGTTAATATTACTGAGGACAGTGGGGGTGTTTTACACTTCACAGGGTGTATCTGACTCTGGGCCATGATATACACAGTGTGTCAGTGAGTGTGTCAATATTAATCTGTGTTCTCTGTCAGTGTGTTAATATTACTGAGGACAGTGGGGGTGTTTTACACTTCACAGGGTGTATCTGACTGTGGGTCATGATATACACAGTGTGTCAGTGAGTGTGTTAATATTAATCTGTGTTCTCTGTCAGTGTGTTAATATTACTGAGGACAGTGGGGGTGTTTTACACTTCACAGGGTGTATCTGACTGTGGGTCATGATGTACACAGTGTGTCAGTGAGTGTGTTAATATTAATCTGTGTTCTCTGTCAGTGTGTTAATATTACTGAGGACAGTGGGGGTGTTTTACACTTCACAGGATTTATCTGACTGTGAGTCATGATATACACAGTGTGTCAGTGAGTGTGTTAATATTAATCTGTGTTCTCTGTCAGTGTGTTAATATTGCTGAGGACAGTGGGAATGTTTTACACTTCACAGGGTGTATCTGACTTTGGGTCATAATGTACACAGTGTGTCAGTGTGTGTGTTAATATTAATCTGTGTTATCTGTCAGTGTGTTAATATTCCTGAGGACAGTGGGGATGTTTTACACTTCACAGGGTGTATCTGACTTTGGGTCATGGTGTACACAGTGTGTCAGTGAGTGTGTTAATATTAATCTGTGTTCTCTGTCAGTGTTTTAATATTCCTGAGGACAGTGATGGTGTTTTACACTTCACAGGGTGTATCTGACTGTGAGTCATGATATACACAGTGTGTCAGTGAGTGTGTTAATATTAATCTGTGTTCTCTGTCAGTGTGTTAATATTACTGAGGACAGTGGGGGTGTTTTACACTTCACAGGGTGTATCTGACTGTGGGTCATGATATACACAGTGTGTCAGTGAGTGTGTTAATATTAATCTGTGTCCTCTGTCAGTGTGTTAATATTGCTGAGGACAGTGGGGATGTTTTACACTTCACAGGGTGTATCTGACTGTGGGTCATGATATACACAGTGTGTCAGTGAGTGTGTTAATATTAATCTGTGTTCTCTGTCAGTGTGTTAATATTACTGAGGACAGTGGGGGTGTTTTACACTTCACAGGGTGTATCTGACTGTGGGTCATGATATACACAGTGTGTCAGTGAGAGTGTTAATATTAATCTGTGTTCTCTGTCAGTGTGTTAATATTACTGAGGACAGTGGGGGTGTTTTACACTTCACAGGGTGTATCTGACTCTGGGTCATGATATACACAGTGTGTCAGTGAGTGTGTTAATATTAATCTGTGTTCTCTGTCAGTGTGTTAATATTACTGAGGACAGTGGGGGTGTTTTACACTTCACAGGGTGTATCTGACTGTGAGTCATGATATACACAGTGTGTCAGTGAGTGTGTTAATATTAATCTGTGTACTCTGTCAGAGTGTTAATATTACTGACGACAGTGGGGGTGTTTTACACTTCACAGGGTGTATCTGACTGTGAGTCATGATATACACAGTGTGTCAGTGAGTGTGTTAATATTAATCTGTGTACTCTGTCCGTGTGTTAATATTACTGAGGACAGTGGGGGTGTTTTACACTTCACAGGGTGTATCTGACTGTGGGTCATGATATACACAGTGTGTCAGTGAGTGTGTTAATATTAATCTGTGTTCTCTGTCAGTGTGTTAATATTCCTGAGGACAGTGGGGGTGTTTTACACTTCACAGGGTGTATCTGACTGTGGGTCATGATATACACAGTGTGTCAGTGAGTGTGTTAATATTAATCTGTGTTCTCTGTCAGTGTGTTAATATTCCTGAGGACAGTGGGGGTGTTTTACACTTCACAGGGTGTATCTGACTGTGGGTCATGATATACACAGTGTGTCAGTGAGTGTGTTAATATTAATCTGTGTTCTCTGTCAGTGTGTTAATATTACTGAGGACAGTGGGGGTGTTTTACACTTCACAGGGTGTATCTGACTGTGGGTCATGATATACACAGTGTGTCAGTGAGTGTGTTAATATTAATCTGTGTTCTCTGTCAGTGTGTTAATATTACTGAGGACAGTGGGGGTGTTTTACACTTCACAGGATTTATCTGGCTGTGAGTCATGATATACACAGTGTGTCAGTGAGTGTGTTAATATTAATCTGTGTTCTCTGTCAGTGTGTTAATATTGCTGAGGACAGTGGGAATGTTTTA
Source organism: Heterodontus francisci (assembly GCF_036365525.1). Lineage (NCBI taxonomy): Eukaryota > Metazoa > Chordata > Chondrichthyes > Heterodontiformes > Heterodontidae > Heterodontus > Heterodontus francisci. The sequence goes on along the minus strand of NW_027141266.1, from coordinate 1,567,261 downwards.
CACTTCACAGGGTGTATCTGACTTTGGGTCATAATGTACACAGTGTGTCAGTGTGTGTGTTAATATTAATCTGTGTTATCTGTCAGTGTGTTAATATTCCTGAGGACAGTGGGGATGTTTTACACTTCACAGGGTGTATCTGACTTTGGGTCATGGTGTACACAGTGTGTCAGTGAGTGTGTTAATATTAATCTGTGTTCTCTGTCAGTGTTTTAATATTCCTGAGGACAGTGATGGTGTTTTACACTTCACAGGGTGTATCTGACTGTGGGTCATGATATACACAGTGTGTCAGTGAGTGTGTTAATATTAATCTGTGTTCTCTGTCAGTGTGTTAATATTCCTGAGGACAGTGATGGTGTTTTACACTTCACAGGGTGTATCTGACTGTGGGTCATGATGTACACAGTGTGTCAGTGAGTGTGTTAATATTAATCTGTGTTCTCTGTCAGTGTGTTAATATTCCTGAGGACAGTGGGGGTGTTTTACACTTCACAGGGTGTATCTGACTGTGGGTCATGATATACACAGTGTGTCAGTGAGTGTGTTAACATTAATCTGTGTTCTCTGTCAGTGTGTTAATATTACTGAGGACAGTGGGGGTGTTTTACACTTCACAGGGTGTATCTGACTGTGGGTCATGATATACACAGTGTGTCAGTGAGTGTGTTAATATTAATCTGTGTTCTCTGTCAGTGTGTTAATATTCCTGAGGACAGTGGGGGTGTTTTACACTTCACAGGGTGTCTCTGACTGCGGGTCATGATATACACTGTGTGTCAGTGAGTGTGTTAATATTAATCTGTGTTCTCTGTCAGTGTGTTAATATTACTGAGGACAGTGGGGGTGTTTTACACTTCACAGGGTGTATCTGACTGTGGGTCATGATATACACAGTGTGTCAGTGAGAGTGTTAATATTAATCTGTGTTCTCTGTCAGTGTGTTAATATTACTGAGGACAGTGGGGGTGTTTTACACTTCACAGGGTGTATCTGACTCTGGGCCATGATATACACAGTGTGTCAGTGAGTGTGTCAATATTAATCTGTGTTCTCTGTCAGTGTGTTAATATTACTGAGGACAGTGGGGGTGTTTTACACTTCACAGGGTGTATCTGACTGTGGGTCATGATATACACAGTGTGTCAGTGAGTGTGTTAATATTAATCTGTGTTCTCTGTCAGTGTGTTAATATTACTGAGGACAGTGGGGGTGTTTTACACTTCACAGGGTGTATCTGACTGTGGGTCATGATGTACACAGTGTGTCAGTGAGTGTGTTAATATTAATCTGTGTTCTCTGTCAGTGTGTTAATATTACTGAGGACAGTGGGGGTGTTTTACACTTCACAGGATTTATCTGACTGTGAGTCATGATATACACAGTGTGTCAGTGAGTGTGTTAATATTAATCTGTGTTCTCTGTCAGTGTGTTAATATTGCTGAGGACAGTGGGAATGTTTTACACTTCACAGGGTGTATCTGACTTTGGGTCATAATGTACACAGTGTGTCAGTGTGTGTGTTAATATTAATCTGTGTTATCTGTCAGTGTGTTAATATTCCTGAGGACAGTGGGGATGTTTTACACTTCACAGGGTGTATCTGACTTTGGGTCATGGTGTACACAGTGTGTCAGTGAGTGTGTTAATATTAATCTGTGTTCTCTGTCAGTGTTTTAATATTCCTGAGGACAGTGATGGTGTTTTACACTTCACAGGGTGTATCTGACTGTGGGTCATGATATACACAGTGTGTCAGTGAGTGTGTTAATATTAATCTGTGTTCTCTGTCAGTGTGTTAATATTCCTGAGGACAGTGATGGTGTTTTACACTTCACAGGGTGTATCTGACTGTGGGTCATGATGTACACAGTGTGTCAGTGAGTGTGTTAATATTAATCTGTGTTCTCTGTCAGTGTGTTAATATTCCTGAGGACAGTGGGGGTGTTTTACACTTCACAGGGTGTATCTGACTGTGGGTCATGATATACACAGTGTGTCAGTGAGTGTGTTAACATTAATCTGTGTTCTCTGTCAGTGTGTTAATATTCCTGAGGACAGTGGGGGTGTTTTACACTTCACAGGGTGTCTCTGACTGCGGGTCATGATATACACTGTGTGTCAGTGAGTGTGTTAATATTAATCTGTGTTCTCTGCCAGTGTGTTTATATTACTGAGGACAGTGGGGGTGTTTTACACTTCACAGGGTGTATCTGACTGTGGGTCATGATATACACAGTGTGTCAGTGAGTGTGTTAATATTAATCTGTGTTCTCTGTCAGTGTGTTAATATTCCTGAGGACAGTGGGGGTGTTTTACACTTCACAGGGTGTATCTCACAGTGTGTCAGTGAGTGTGTTAATATTAATCTGTGTTCTCTGTCAGTGTGTTAATATTACTGAGGACAGTGGGGGTGTTTTACACTTCACAGGGTGTATCTGACTGTGGGTCATGATATACACAGTGTGTCAGTGAGTGTGTTAATATTAATCTGTGTACTCTGTCAGTGTGTTAATATTACTGAGGACAGTGGGGGTGTTTTACACTTCACAGGGTGTATCTGACTGTGGGTCATGATATACACAGTGTGTCAGTGAGTGTGTTAATATTAATCTGTGTTGTCTGTCTGTGTGTTAATATTCCTGAGGACAGTGGGGGTGTTTTACACTTCACAGGGTGTATCTGACTGTGGGTCATGATGTACACAGTGTGTCAGTGAGTGTGTTAATATTAATCTGAGTTCTCTGTCAGTCTGTTAATATTCCTGAGGACAGTGGGGATGTTTTACACTTCACAGGGTGTATCTGACTGTGGGTCATGATATACACAGTGTGTCAGTGAGTGTGTTAATATTAATCTGTGTTCTCTGTCAGTGTGTTAATATTACTGAGGACAGTGGGGGTGTTTTACACTTCACAGGGTGTATCTGACTGTGGGTCATGATGTACACTGTGTGTCAGTGAGTGTGTTAATATTAATCTGAGTTCTCTGTCAGTCTGTTAATATTCCTGAGCACAGTGGGGATGTTTTACACTTCACAGGGTTTATCTGACTGTGGGTCATGATATACACAGTGTGTCAGTGAGTGTGTTAATATTAATCTGTGCTCTCTGTCAGTGTGTTAATATTACTGAGGACAGTGGGGGTGTTTTACACTTCACAGAGTGTATCTGACTGTGGGTCATGATACACACAGTGTGTCAGTGAGTGTGTTAATATTAATCTGTGTTCTCTGTCAGTGTGTTAATATTCCTGAGGACAGTGGGGGTGTTTTACACTTCACAGGGTGTATCTGACTGTGGGTCATGATGTACACAGTGTGTCAGTGAGTGTGTTAATATTAATCTGTGTTCTCTGTCAGTGTGTTAATATTCCTGAGGACAGTGATGGTGTTTTACACTTCACAGGGTGTATCTGACTGTGGGTCATGATGCACACAGTGTGTCAGTGAGAATGTTAATATTAATCTGTGTTCTCTGTCAGTGTGTTAATAGTCCTGAGGACAGTGGGGATGTGTGAGTCATGATATACACAGTGTGTCAGTGAGTGTGTTAATATTAATCTGTGTTCTCTGTCAGTGTGTTAATATTACTGAGGACTGTGGTGGTGTTTTACACTTCACAGGGTGTATCTGACTGTGGGTCATGATATACACAGTGTGTCAGTGAGTGTGTTAATATTAATCTGTGTCCTCTGTCAGTGTGTTAATATTGCTGAGGACAGTGGGGATGTTTTACACTTCACAGGGTGTATCTGACTGTGGGTCATGATATACACAGTGTGTCAGAGAGTGTGTTAATATTAATCTGTGTTCTCTGTCAGTGTGTTAATATTACTGAGGACAGTGGGGGTGTTTTACACTTCACAGGGTGTATCTGACTGTGGGTCATGATATACACAGTGTGTCAGTGAGAGTGTTAAAATTAATCTGTGTTCTCTGTCAGTGTGTTAATATTACTGAGGACAGTGGGGGTGTTTTACACTTCACAGGGTGTATCTGACTGTGAGTCATGATATACACAGTGTGTCAGTGAGTGTGTTAATATTAATCTGTGTACTCTGTCAGAGTGTTAATATTACTGACGACAGTGGGGGTGTTTTACACTTCACAGGGTGTATCTGACTGTGAGTCATGATATACACAGTGTGTCAGTGAGTTTGTTAATATTAATCTGTGTACTCTGTCCGTGTGTTAATATTACTGAGGACAGTGGGGGTGTTTTACACTTCACAGGGTGTATCTGACTGTGGGTCATGATATACACAGTGTGTCAGTGAGTGTGTTAATATTAATCTGTGTTCTCTGTCAGTCTGTTAGTATTCCTGAGGACAGTGGGGGTGTTTTACACTTCACAGGGTGTATCTGACTGTGGGTCATGATATACACAGTGTGTCAGTGAGTGTGTTAATATTAATCTGTGTTCTCTGTCAGTGTGTTAATATTCCTGAGGACAGTGGGGGTGTTTTACACTTCACAGGGTGTATCTGACTGTGGGTCATGATATACACAGTGTGTCAGTGAGTGTGTTAATATTAATCTGTGTTCTCTGTCAGTGTGTTAATATTACTGAGGACAGTGGGGGTGTTTTACACTTCACAGGATTTATCTGACTGTGAGTCATGATATACACAGTGTGTCAGTGGGTGTGTTAATATTAATCTGTGTTCTCTGTCAGTGTGTTAATATTGCTGAGGACAGTGGGAATGTTTTACACTTCACAGGGTGTATCTGACTTTGGGTCATAATGTACACAGTGTGTCAGTGTGTGTGTTAATATTAATCTGTGTTCTCTGTCAGTGTGTTAATATTCCTGAGGACAGTGGGGATGTTTTACACTTCACAGGGTGTATCTGACTTTGGGTCATGGTGTACACAGTGTGTCAGTGAGTGTGTTAATATTAATCTGTGTTCTCTGTCAGTGTGTTAATATTTCTGAGGACAGTGATGGAGTTTTACACTTCACAGGGTGTATCTGACTGTGGGTCATGATGTACACAGTGTGTCAGTGAGTGTGTTAATATTAATCTGTGTTCTCTGTCAGTGTGTTAATATTCCTGAGGACAGTGGGGGTGTTTCACACTTCACAGGGTGTATCTGACTGTGGGTCATGATATACACAGTGTGTCAGTGAGTGTGTTAATATTAATCTGTGTTCTCTGTCAGTGTGTTAATATTCCTGAGGACAGTGGGGGTGTTTTACACTTCACAGGGTGTATCTGACTGTGGGTGATGATATACACAGTGTGTCAGTGAGTGTGTTAACATTAATCTGTGTTCTCTGTCAGTGTGTTAATATTACTGAGGACAGTGGGGGTGTTTTACACTTCACAGGGTGTATCTGACTGTGGGTCATGATATACACAGTGTGTCAGTGAGTGTGTTAATATTAATCTGTGTTCTCTGTCAGTGTGTTAATATTACTGAGGACAGTGGGGGTGTTTTACACTTCACAGGGTGTATCTGACTGTGGGTCATGATGTACACAGTGTGTCAGTGAGTGTGTTAATATTAATCTGTGTTCTCTGTCAGTGTGTTAATATTACTGAGGACAGTGGGGGTGTTTTACACTTCACAGGGTGTATCTGACTGTGGGTCATGATATGCACAGTGTGTCAGTGAGTGTGTTAATATTAATCTGTGTTCTCTGTCAGTGTGTTAATATTACTGAGGACAGTGGGGGTGTTTTACACTTCACAGGGTGTATCTGACTGTGGGTCATGATATACACAGTGTGTCAGTGAGTGTGTTAATATTAATCTGTGTTCTCTGTCAGTGTGTTAATATTACTGAGGACAGTGGGGGTGTTTTACTCTTCACAGGGTGTCTCTGACTCTGGGTCATGATTTTCACAGTGTGTCAGTGAGTGTGTTAATATTAATCTGTGTTCTCTGTCAGTGTGTTAATATTACTGAGGACAGTGGGGGTGTTTTACACTTCACAGGGTGTATCTGACTGTGAGTCATGATATACACAGTGTGTCAGTGAGTGTGTTAATATTAATCTGTGTTCTCTGTCAGTGTGTTAATATTCCTGAGGACAGTGGGGGTGTTTTACACTTCACAGGGTGTCTCTGACTGCGGGTCATGATATACACTGTGTGTCAGTGAGTGTGTTAATATTAATCTGTGTTCTCTGTCAGTGTGTTAATATTACAAAGGACAGTGGGGGTGTTTTACACTTCACAGGGTGTATCTGACTGTGGGTCATGATATACACAGTGTGTCAGTGAGTGTGTTAATATTAATCTGTGTTCTCTGTCAGTGTGTTAATATTACTGAGGACAGTGGGGGTGTTTTACACTTCACAGGGTGTATCTGACTGTGGGTCATGATATACACAGTGTGTCAGTGAGTGTGTTAATATTAATCTGTGTACTCTGTCAGTGTGTTAATATTACTGAGGACAGTGGGGGTGTTTTACACTTCACAGGGTGTATCTGACTGTGGGTCATGATATACACAGTGTGTCAGTGAGTGTGTTAATATTAATCTGTGTTGTCTGTCTGTGTGTTAATATTCCTGAGGACAGTGGGGGTGTTTTACACTTCACAGGGTGTATCTGACTGTGGGTCATGATGTACACAGTGTGTCAGTGAGTGTGTTAATATTAATCTGAGTTCTCTGTCAGTCTGTTAATATTCCTGAGGACAGTGGGGATGTTTTACACTTCACAGGGTGTATCTGACTCTGGGTCATGATATACACAGTGTGTCAGTGAGTGTGTTAATATTAATCTGTGTTCTCTGTCAGTGTGTTAATATTACTGAGGACAGTGGGGGTGTTTTACACTTCACAGGGTGTATCTGACTGTGGGTCATGATGTAAACAGTGTGTCAGTGAGTGTGTTAATATTAATCTGAGCTCTCTGTCAGTCTGTTAATATTCCTGAGCACAGTGGGGATGTTTTACACTTCACAGAGTTTATCTGACTGTGGGTCATGATATACACAGTGTGTCAGTGAGTGTGTTAATATTAATCTGTGCTCTCTGTCAGTGTGTTAATATTACTGAGGACAGTGGGGGTGTTTTACACTTCACAGGGTGTATCTGACTGTGGGTCATGATATACACAGTGTGTCAGTGAGTGTGTTAATATTAATCTGTGTTCTCTGTCAGTGTGTTAATATTCCTGAGGACAGTGGGGGTGTTTTACACTTCACAGGGTGTATCTGACTGTGGGTCATGATGTACACAGTGTGTCAGTGAGTGTGTTAATATTAATCTGTGTTCTCTGTCAGTGTGTTAATATTCCTGAGGACAGTGATGGTGTTTTACACTTCACAGGGTGTATCTGACTGTGGGTCATGATGCACACAGTGTGTCAGTGAGAATGTTAATATTAATCTGTGTTCTCTGTCAGTGTGTTAATAGTCCTGAGGACAGTGGGGATGTTTTACACTTCACAGGGTGTATCTGACTGTGGGTCATGATATACACAGTGTGTCAGTGAGAGTGTTAAAATTAATCTGTGTTCTCTGTCAGTGTGTTAATATTACTGAGGACAGTGGGGGTGTTTTACACTTCACAGGGTGTATCTGACTGTGAGTCATGATATACACAGTGTGTCAGTGAGTGTGTTAATATTAATCTGTGTACTCTGTCAGAGTGTTAATATTACTGACTACAGTGGGGGTGTTTTACACTTCACAGGGTGTATCTGACTGTGAGTCATGATATACACAGTGTGTCAGTGAGTTTGTTAATATTAATCTGTGTACTCTGTCCGTGTGTTAATATTACTGAGGACAGTGGGGGTGTTTTACACTTCACAGGGTGTATCTGACTGTGGGTCATGATATACACAGTGTGTCAGTGAGTGTGTTAATATTAATCTGTGTTCTCTGTCAGTCTGTTAATATTCCTGAGGACAGTGGGGGTGTTTTACACTTCACAGGGTGTATCTGACTGTGGGTCATGATATACACAGTGTGTCAGTGAGTGTGTTAATATTAATCTGTGTTCTCTGTCAGTGTGTTAATATTCCTGAGGACAGTGGGGGTGTTTTACACTTCACAGGGTGTATCTGACTGTGGGTCATGATATACACAGTGTGTCAGTGAGTGTGTTAATATTAATCTGTGTTCTCTGTCAGTGTGTTAATATTACTGAGGACAGTGGGGGTGTTTTACACTTCACAGGGTGTATCTGACTGTGGGTCATGATATACACAGTGTGTCAGTGAGTGTGTTAATATTAATCTGTGTTCTCTGTCAGTGTGTTAATATTACTGAGGACAGTGGGGGTGTTTTACACTTCACAGGATTTATCTGACTGTGAGTCATGATATACACAGTGTGTCAGTGAGTGTGTTAATATTAATCTGTGTTCTCTGTCAGTGTGTTAATATTGCTGAGGACAGTGGGAATGTTTTACACTTCACAGGGTGTATCTGACTTTGGGTCATAATGTACACAGTGTGTCAGTGTGTGTGTTAATATTAATCTGTGTTCTCTGTCAGTGTGTTAATATTCCTGAGGACAGTGGGGATGTTTTACACTTCACAGGGTGTATCTGACTTTGGGTCATGGTGTACACAGTGTGTCAGTGAGTGTGTTAATATTAATCTGTGTTCTCTGTCAGTGTGTTAATATTCCTGAGGACAGTGATGGAGTTTTACACTTCACAGGGTGTATCTGACTGTGGGTCATGATATACACAGTGTGTCAGTGAGTGTGTTAATATTAATCTGTGTTCTCTGTCAGTGTGTTAATATTCCTGAGGACAGTGATGGTGTTTTACACTTCACAGGGTGTATCTGACTGTGGGTCATGCTGTACACAGTGTGTCAGTGAGTGTGTTAATATTAATCTGTGTTCTCTGTCAGTGTGTTAATATTCCTGAGGACAGTGGGGGTGTTTCACACTTCACAGGGTGTATCTGACTGTGGGTCATGATATACACAGTGTGTCAGTGAGTGTGTTAATATTAATCTGTGTTCTCTGTCAGTGTGTTAATATTCCTGAGGACAGTGGGGGTGTTTTACACTTCACAGGATTTATCTGACTGTGAGTCGTGATATACACAGTGTGTCAGTGAGTGTGTTAATATTAATCTGTGTTCTCTGTCAGTGTGTTAATATTGCTGAGGACAGTGGGAATGTTTTACACTTCACAGGGTGTATCTGACTTTGGGTCATAATGTACACAGTGTGTCAGTGTGTGTGTTAATATTAATCTGTGTTCTCTGTCAGTGTGTTAATATTCCTGAGGACAGTGGGGATGTTTTACACTTCACAGGGTGTATCTGACTTTGGGTCATGGTGTACACAGTGTGTCAGTGAGTGTGTTAATATTAATCTGTGTTCTCTGTCAGTGTGTTAATATTCCTGAGGACAGTGATGGAGTTTTACACTTCACAGGGTGTATCTGACTGTGGGTCATGATATACACAGTGTGTCAGTGAGTGTGTTAATATCAATCTGTGTTCTCTGTCAGTGTGTTAATATTCCTGAGGACAGTGATGGTGTTTTACACTTCACAGGGTGTATCTGACTGTGGGTCATGATGTACACAGTGTGTCAGTGAGTGTGTTAATATTAATCTGTGTTCTCTGTCAGTGTGTTAATATTCCTGAGGACAGTGGGGGTGTTTCACACTTCACAGGGTGTATCTGACTGTGGGTCATGATATACACAGTGTGTCAGTGAGTGTGTTAATATTAATCTGTGTTCTCTGTCAGTGTGTTAATATTCCTGAGGACAGTGGGGGTGTTTTACACTTCACAGGGTGTATCTGACTGTGGGTGATGATATACACAGTGTGTCAGTGAGTGTGTTAACATTAATCTGTGTTCTCTGTCAGTGTGTTAATATTACTGAGGACAGTGGGGGTGTTTTACACTTCACAGGGTGTATCTGACTGTGGGTCATGATATACACAGTGTGTCAGTGAGTGTGTTAATATTAATCTGTGTTCTCTGTCAGTGTGTTAATATTCCTGAGGACAGTGGGGATGTTTTACACTTCACAGGGTGTATCTGACTGTGAGTCATGATATACACAGTGTGTCAGTGAGTGTGTTAATATTAATCTGTGTTCTCTGTCAATGTGTTAATATTACTGAGGACAGTGGGGGAGTTTTACACTTCACAGGGTGTATCTGACTGTGAGTCATGATATACACAGTGTGTCAGTGAGTGTGTTAATATTAATCTGTGTTCTCTGTCAATGTGTTAATATTACTGAGGACAGTGGGGGTGTTTTACACTTCACAGGGTGTATCTGACTGTGAGTCATGATATACACAGTGTGTCAGTGAGTGTGTTAATATTAATCTGTGTTCTCTGTCAATGTGTTAATATTACTGAGGACAGTGGGGGTGTTTTACACTTCACAGGGTGTATCTGACTGTGAGTCTTGATATACACAGTGTGTCAGTGAGTGTGTTAATATTAATCTGTGTTCTCTGTCAATGTGTTAATATTACTGAGGACAGTGGTGGTGTTTTACACTTCACAGGGTTTATCTGACTGTGGGTGATGATATACACAGTGTGTCAGTGAGTGTGTTAATATTAATCTGTGTTCTCTGTCAGTGTGTTAATATTCCTGAGGACAGTGGGGGTGTTTTACACTTCACAGGGAGTATCTGACTGTGGGTCATGATATACACAGTGTGTCAGTGAGTGTGTTAATATTAATCTGTGTACTCTGTCAGTGTGTTAATATTACTGAGGACAGTGGGGGTGTTTTACACTTCACAGGGTGTATCTGACTGTGGGTCATGATATACACAGTGTGTCAGTGAGTGTGTTAATATTAATCTGTGCTCTCTGTCAGTGTGTTAATATTCCTGAGGACAGTGGGGATGTTTTACACTTCACAGGGTGTATCTGGCTGCCGGTCATGATAGACACAGTGTGTCAGTGAGTGTGTTAATATTAATCTGTGTTCTCAGTCAGTGTGTTAATATTGCTGAGGACAGTGGGGATGTTTTACACTTCACAGGGTGTATCTGACTGTGGGTCATGATGTACACAGTGTGTCAGTGAGTGTGTTAATATTACTCTGTGTTCTCTGTCAGTGTGTTAATATTACTGAGGACAGTGGGGGTGTTTTACACTTCACAGGGTGTATCTGACTCTGGGTCATGATGTACACAGTGTGTCAGTGAGTGTGTTAATATTACTCTGTGTTCTCTGTCAGTGTGTTAATATTACTGAGGACAGTGGGGGTGTTTTACACTTCACAGGGTGTATCTGACTGTGGGTCATAATGTACACAGTGTGTCAGTGTGTGTGTTAATATTAATCTGTGTTCTCTGTCAGTGTGTTAATATTCCTGAGGACAGTGGGGATGTTTTACACTTCACAGGGTGTATCTGACTTTGGGTCATGGTGTACACAGTGTGTCAGTGAGTGTGTTAATATTAATCTGTGTTCTCTGTCAGTGTGTTAATATTCCTGAGGACAGTGATGGTGTTTTACACTTCACAGGGTGTATCTGACTGTGGGTCATGATGTACACAGTGTGTCAGTGAGTGTGTTAATATTAATCTGTGTTCTCTGTCAGTGTGTTAATATTCCTGAGGACATTGGTGGTGTTTTACACTTCACAGGGTGTATCTGACTGTGGGTCATGATATACACAGTGTGTCAGTGAGTGTGTTAATATTAATCTGTGTTCTCTGTCAGTGTGTTAATATTACTGAGGACAGTGGGGGTGTTTTACACTTCACAGGGTGTATCTGACTGTGGGTCATGATATACACAATGTGTCAGTGAGTGTGTTAATATTAATCTGTGTTCTCTGTCAGTGTGTTAATATTCCTGAGGAAAGTGGGGATGTTTTACACTTCACAGGGTGTATCTGACTGTGGGTCATGATATACATAGTGTGTCAGTGTGTGTGTTAATATTAATCTGTGTTCTCTGTCAGTGTGTTAATATTCCTGAGGACAGTGATGGTGTTTTACACTTCACAGTGTGTATCTGGCTGTGGGTCATGATGTACACAGTGTGTCAGTGAGTGTGTTAATATTAATCTGTGTTCTCTGTCAGTGTGTTAATATTCCTGAGGACAGTGGGGGTGTTTTACACTTCACAGGGTGTATCTGACTGTGGGTCATGATATACACAGTGTGTCAGTGAGTGTGTTAATATTAATCTGTGTTCTCTGTCAGTGTGTTAATATTCCTGAGGACAGTGGGGGTGTTTTACACTTCACAGGGTGTATCTGACTGTGGGTCATGATGTACACAGTGTGTCAGTGAGTGTGTTAATATTAATCTGTGTTCTCTGTCAGTGTGTTAATATTACTGAGGACAGTGGGGATGTTTTACACTTCACAGGGTGTATCTGACTGTGGGTCATGATGTACACAGTGTGTCAGTGAGTGTGTTAATATTAATCTGTGTTCTCTGTCAGTGTGTTAATATTACTGAGGACAGTGGGGATGTTTTACACTTCACAGGGTGTATCTGACTGTGAGTCATGATGTACACAGTGTGTCAGTGAGTGTGTTAATATTAATCTGTGTTCTCTGTCAGTGTGTTAATATTACTGAGGACAGTGGGGGTGTTTTACACTTCACAGGGTGTATCTGACTGTGGGTCATGATATACACAGTGTGTCAGTGAGTGTGTTAATATTAATCTGTGTTCTCTGTCAGTGTGTTAATATTACTGAGGACAGTGGGGGTGTTTTACACTTCACAGGGTGTATCTGACTGTGGGTCATGATATACACAGTGTGTCAGTGAGTGTGTTAATATTAATCTGTGTTCTCTGTCAGTGTGTTAATATTCCTGAGGACAGTGGGGGTGTTTTACACTTCACAGAGTGTATCTGACTGTGGGTCATGATGTACACAGTGTGTCAGTGAGTGTGTTAATATTAATCTGTGTTCTCTGTCAGTGTGTTAATATTACTGAGGACAGTGGGGGTGTTTTACACTTCACAGGGTGTATCTGACTGTGGGTCATGATATACACAGTGTGTCAGTGAGTGTGTTAATATTAATCTGTGTTCTCTGTCAGTGTGTTAATATTCCTGAGGACAGTGGGGGTGTTTTACACTTCACAGGGTGTATCTGACTCTGGGTCATGATATACACAGTGTGTCAGTGAGTGTGTTAATGTTAATCTGTGTTCTCTGTCAGTGTGTTAATATTACTGAGGACAGTGGGGGTGTTTTACACTTCACAGGGTGTATCTGACTGTGGGTCATGATATACACAGTGTGTCAGTGAGTGTGTTAATATTAATCTGTGTTCTCTGTCAGTGTGTTAATATTACTGAGGACAGTGGGGGTGTTTTACACTTCTCAGGGTGTATCTGACTGTGGGTCATGATGTACACAGTGTGTCAGTGAGTGTGTTAATATTAATCTGTGTTCTCTGTCAGTGTGTTAATATTACTGAGGACAGTGGGGGTGTTTTACACTTCTCAGGGTGTATCTGACTGTGGGTCATGATATACACAGTGTGTCAGTGAGTGTGTTAATATTAATCTGTGTTCTCTGTCAGTGTGTTAATATTACTGAGGACAGTGGGGGTGTTTTACACTTCACAGGGTGTATCTGACTGTGGGTCATGATGTACACAGTGTGTCAGTGAGTGTGTTAATATTAATCTGTGTTCTCTGTCAGGTGTTAATATTCCACCCTAGCCAAATCGCCCCTATCACATTTTGCTCTCTCTCTCCCCCCACAACTCCTCTTGCACCTTCTCCTCCTTTGAGCTCATCACTTTGTTCCCCAAATCCCATCCCCCACTCCCATACACCATTCCCCGATACCACTACCCCCTAACACCCCTCCCTCACTCCCATACCCCTCATCCCACCCAGCCACCCCTCGCCCACTCCCCTTCCCCACTCCCCTCCCAACTTCCCTCCTTCATTCCCCTCCCCCACTCCCCAACCCCACCCCCAACCATCCTCCCCTATCCCACTGCTTCCCCCACTGCCCTCCCTCACTCTCCTACCCCACACCCCTCCCCCACTCCCCTCCCCAACTCCCCTCAACCGCTCCACTCCCCAACTCCATCACTATCGCCCCTCCCCCACTCCCCTCCCCCACTCCCCTCCGCCAATCCCCTCCGCCAATCCGCTCCCCCACTCCCCTCCACACTCCCCTCCCCAACTCCGCTCCCCTACTCCCCTCTTCCCTCCCCTCCCACACTACCCTCCCACACTCCCCAGCCCACTTCCCTCCCCCACTCCCCTACCCCATTCCTGCTGCCACTCCCCTAACCTACTCCCCTTCCCCACTCCACTCCCCTCTCAATGCCTCCACTCCCCTACCGCACTCCCCTCCCCAGTCCCCTTACCACTCCACTCCCACACTCCCCTACATCATTCCCCTACCCCACTCCCCTACACCACTCCCATCCCCCACTCCCCTACCACACTCCCCTTCCCTACTCCCTTCCCACACTCCCCCTACCGAACTCCCCTCCCACACTCCCCGACCACACTCCCCTACCACGCTCCCCTCCCCCACTCCCCTCTCCCAGCCCTGACTCACCTACCGCACTCCCCTACCCCACTTCCTGTCCCCCACTCCCCTACCCCACTCCCATACCCCACTGCCCTCCCCCGCTCCCAGGCCCCACTCCCCTCCCCCACTCCCCTAACCCACTCCCCTACCCCACAACCCTTTATCACTCCCCTACCACACCCCCTGTCCCCCAATCCCTGTTCCCCCACTCCCTGTCCCCCACTCCCCTCCCCCACTCCCCTCCCCACTCTCCTACCCCACACTCCTACCCCACTCCCCGCCACACTCCCCTCCCCAACTCCCCTCAACCGCTCCACTCCCCAACTCCACCAGCATCTCCTCTCCCCCACTCCCTTCCCCAACTCCCCTCCACCAATCCCCTCCCCCAGACCCCTCCCCACTCCCCTCCCCAACTCCGCTCCCCTACTCCCCTCTTCCCTCCCCTCCCACACTACCCTCCCTCACTCCCCAGCTCACAACCCTCCCGCACTCCCCTACCCCATTCCTGCCGCCACTCCCCTCCCCCACTCCCCTCCCCTACTCCACACCCGTCTCACTGCCCCACTCCCCTACCCCACTCCCCTTCCCAGTCCCCTTTCCACTCCCCTCCCACACACCCCTACATCACTGCCCTACCCCACTCCCCTACCCCACTCCCAACCCCCACTCCCTTACAACACTCCCCTTCCCTACTCCCTTCCCACACTCCCCCTACCGAACTCCCCTCCCACACTCCCCGACTACACTCCCCTACCACACTCCCCTCCCCCACTCCCCTCCCCCCACCCCAACTCACCTACCGCACTCCTCTACACCACTTCCTGTCCCCCACTCCCCTCTCCCACTCCCTTCATACACTCCCCTCCCCCACTCCCCTATATCACTCCCCTACCCCACTACCTATCCCCCACTCCCTGTCCCCCACTCCCCTCCCCCACTCCCCTACCCCACTCCCCTACCCCACTCCCCTCAAACACTCCACTAACCCACTCCCCTATATCACTCCCCTACCCCACTCCCCTACCCCACTCCCCTCAAACACTCCACTAACCCACTCCCCTATATCACTCCCCTACCCCACTCCCCCTGTCCCCATTCCCTGTCCCCCACTCCCCTCCACAACTCACCTCCCCCACTCCCCTACTCCACTCCCGCACCCCACTCCTTACCCCCACTCCTCTACCCAACTCCCCTCCCCAACTCCCGTCCCCAACTCCCCTCCCCCCTCCCCTCCCCCACTCCCCACCCAACTCATTACCCCACTCCCCTACCCCACTCCCCTCACCAACTCCCTTACCACCCACCCCTACTCCACTCCCCTCCCAAACTCACCTCCCCCACTCCCCTCCACAACTCCCCTCCCTCACTTCCCTCCAGAACACCCCTCCCCAACTCCCCCCAACAGCCCTCCCCCACTTCCCTACCCCACCTCCCTCCCCCACACCCCTCCCCCACTCCCCTCCCCAACTCCTCTCCCCACTCCCCTCCCCCTCTCCCCGCCCCAGCTCCCCTCGTCCACTCCCCTCCCACATTAACTTCCCCCACTCTCCTCCCCACTCCCCTCCCCAACTAGCCTCCCCAACTCCTCTACCACACTCCCCTACCCCATTCGCTGAACCCACTCCCTTACCACACCCCACCACCAATCCCCTCCCCTACTCCGATCCACCACTCCGCTTCCCTCCACCTCTTCACTGCCCTCACCTAAGACAATCCCATCCTCCACTACCCTCCACAACTCCCCTACCCCACTCCCCTACCCCACTCCCCTACCACACTCCCCTACGCCACTCCCCGACCCTACTCCCCTACCGCACTCCCCTACCGCACACCCCTCCACAACTCCCCTACCCCACTCCCCTACCCCATTCCCCTCCTCCACACCCCTCCCCACTCCCCTACCTCACTCCCCTCCCCCACACCCCTACCCACCTCTCCTACCCCACCCCATCCCCCACTCACCTTCTCTCCACCACCTCACTGCCCTCCAATACCCAACGCCCCTACCCCACTCCACTATCCCATTCCCACTCCCCTACCACACTCCCATCCCCCACTCGCCTCCCCCACTCCCCTACATCACTCCCCTACCCCACGCCCTGTCCCCCACTCCCCTCCCCAACTCCCATCCCCCACTCCCCTATCCCACTCCCCACCCCACTTCCATCGCACACTCCTCTACCCCACTCCCCTCCCCAAGTCCCCTCCCCAACTCCCCTATCCCACTCCCCTCCACAGCGCCCCCGCAACTCCCCTCACAAACTCCCATACCCCACTCCCCTCCACCACTCACATCCCCCACTCCCCTCCCCAACTCCCCTGCCTCACTTCCTTTCCCCACTCCCCTCCCCAAATCCTCCCAACTTTCCTCCCCCACTCCCCCACTCCCCGGCCTATCCCTCCTCCCCACTCCCCTCCCAAACACCCGGACCCCATCCCCTACCCCATTCTCCTACCCCACTCCCCTAACTCACTCCCTTACCACATCCCCTCCACCACTCAGCTTCCCTCCACCTCTTCACTGCCCTGCCCAACCACACTCCCATCCCCCAGTACACTCCCCCAATCCCCAACCCCACTCCCCTCCCCCACTCCCCTACTGTACTCCCTCTACAACTCCCCTACCCTACTCCCCTACCACACTGCCCTACCCCACTCCCCTACCCCAATCCCCTACCACACTCCCCTACCCCACTCCCCTCACCAACTCCCCTCACCCACTCCCCTACATCACTCCCCTACCCCATTCCTTGTCGCCCACTCCCCTCTCCCACTCCCCTCTGCCACTCCCCTAACGCAGTCGCCTTTCCCACTCCCCGATCGCACTCCCCTCCCCCACTCCCCTCTCCCACTCCCCTCCCCCACTCCCCTCCCCCACTCCCCTCACAAACTCCCCTCACCCACTCCTCTACATCACTCCCCTACCCCACTCCTTGTCCCCCACTCCCCTCTCCCACTTCCCGCTTCCACTCCCCTAACGTAGTCCCCTACCCCACACCTCTGCCTTACTCCCCTCCCCCACTCCCCGCCCCAACTCCCCTCCCCATTCCTATCCACCACTATTCTACCCCACTCCCCTGCCCAACTCCCCTGCCTCACTCCCCTCCCCCACTCCCCTCAACAACTCCAATACACCACTCTCTATACTCCCCTCCCCCACTCCCCGCCCCAACTCCCTTCCCCATTCCCATGCACCACTATTCTACCCCACTCCCCTCCCCAACTCCCCTACATCACTCCCCTACCCCACCCCTTGTCCCCCACTCCCATCTCCCACTCCCCGCTCCCACTCCCCTAACGTAGTCCCCTACCCCACACCCCTGCCTTACTCCCCTCCCCCCCTCCCCGCCCCAACTCCCCTCCCCATTCCCATCCACCACTATTCTGCCCCACTCCCCTCCCCAACTCCCCTCCCCAACTCCCCTCCCCCACTCCCATCCCCCACTCCTCTACCCCACTCCCCGCCCCAACTCCCCTCCCCATTCCCATCCACCACTATTCTACCCCACTCCCCTCCCCTACTCCACTCCCCTCTCCCCACACCCACGGACCTATGCCACTCCCCTACCCCACTCCCGCTCCCCCACTCCCCTCCCTCCCCTCCCACACTCCATACCCCACTCCCCTACCCCACAGCCCTACCCCACTCTCCACCCCCACTCCCATCCCCAACTCCCCTTCGCACTCCCCTACCCCACTCCCAAACCCCACTACACTCCCCCACTCCTCTCACACACTCCCCTCCCCCTCTCCTCTCCGCAACTCCCCGCAACCACCTCTCCCCACGCCCCTCCCCCACTCAATTCGCCCACTCCCCTACTGCAGTCCCCTATCCAACCCTCCCCAACTCCCCTTCCCAACTACCATCCCCAACTCTCCTCCCCCACTCCCCCACCAATTCCCATACCCAACTCCCCTGCACCACTTATCACCCTACTCCCCACCCCACTCCCCTCCCCAACTCCACTCCCCAACTCCCCTCCCGTACTACACTCCCCCACGGTCCTCCTCAACTCCCAGCAGTAACTTCCATACCCGACTCCCCTACTCCACTCCCCTCCTTCACTCCCCTTCTCACATCCTCCCCATCTCCCCTCCCTCACTCCCCTCCCTCAATCCCCTCCTTCTTCCCCTCCCCCACTCCCCTACCCCACTCCCCTACCCCATCCCGTACCCCACTCCCCTACCCCACACCCCTACCCCACACCCCACCCCCACTCCCATCCCCAATTCCCCACCCCCACTCCCCTCACTCACTCCCCTGCCCCACTCCGCTCACCCACTCCTCTCCCGAACACTCCATCCTCACCCCCTCACCAACTCCCATACCCAACTCCCATGCTCCACATCCCACCCTACTCCCCACCCCACTCCCCTCCCTCATTCCCCTCCCCCAGTCCCCTTCCCGACTCCCCTACCGCACACCCATACCCCACTCCTCACACCCACTCCCATACCCAACAAGCCTCCCCCACTCCCCTACCCCATACCTGCACCCCACTACACTCCCCTCCCCCTCTCCTCTCCGCAACTCCCCGCAACCACTCCTCTCCCCACTCCCCTCCCCCACACCTTCCCCTACTCCCCTACGGCTCTCCCCTCCCCAACTCCCCTTCCCAACTCCCACCCCCAAATCTCCTCCCCCACTCCCCTCAACAACTCCCATATCCAACTCCCCTGCCCGACTTACCACAACACTTCCCTCCCCCACACCCCTTCTCAACTCCCCTCCCTCACTCACTCCCCTCCCCCACTCCCCACACCAACGCTGCTCCCCCACTGCCCGCACCAACTCCCATACCCTGCTCCCCTCCCCCACTCCCCTCCCCCACTCCCCTACCCCACTTTCCTCACCAACACCCCTCCCTCACTCCCCTCCCCCACTCCCCTCCCCAGCTCCCCTCCCCAACTCCCGTACCGGACTCCCATCCCCCACTCCACTCCCACACTCCCCTCCCCCACTCCAGTCCCTAACTCCCCTCCCCCACACCCCTCCTCAACTCCCCTCCCTCACTCCCCTACCCCACTCCCCTCAACCACTCCCCTCCCCCACTCCCCACCTCCACTCCCCTCGCCAACTCCCCTGCCCAACTCCCCACCCCAAATCCCCTGCCGCACTCCACTCCCCAACTCCCCTCCCCAACTCCCCTCCCCAACTCGCCTCCCTCACGCCCCTACACTACTCCCCTCCCCAACTCCCCACCCCAACTCCCCTACCGCACTCCACTCCCCAACTCCCCTCCCCCAATCCACTCCCCCGCTACCCTGCCCGCACTTACCTCTAACAACTCCCCTGCCCC
Source organism: Heterodontus francisci (assembly GCF_036365525.1). Classification (NCBI taxonomy): domain Eukaryota; kingdom Metazoa; phylum Chordata; class Chondrichthyes; order Heterodontiformes; family Heterodontidae; genus Heterodontus; species Heterodontus francisci. Next base: position 1,547,527 of record NW_027141266.1, on the reverse strand, counting down.
CTCCCCTGCCCCCTCCCCTACCTCGCTCTCCTCCCCACTCCCATCCCCCACTCCCCTACTTCACAACAAATCCCCACTCCCCTACCCCACTCCCCACGTCCAATCCACTCCACTACTACCCTCCCAAACTCCCCTCCCCAACGCCCCTCCCCCACTCCCCAAACCACTCCCCTCCCCTCCTCTCTGTAACTCCCCTCCCCCACTCCCCTACCGCACTCCCCTCCCTCACTCCCCTCCCTCACTCTCTTCCCTCACTCCCCTACCCCACTACCCTCACTCACTCCCCTACCCCACTACCCTCACTCACTCCCCTCCCCCACTGCCCGACAGCACTCCCCTCCCCCTCCCCACTCCCCTACCGCACTCCCCTCCCCCACTCACCACCTCAACTCCCCTCCCTCACTCCCCTCCCCCGCTCACCTCCACAACAGCCCTCACTCACTCCCCTACCCCACTCCCCACCCCCACTCCAGTCCCAAACTCCCCTCCCCCACTCACATCCCCAACTCCACAACCCAATCACCTCCCACACTCCCCTCCCCACTCCAGTAGCCAAATCCCCTCCCCCACTCCCCTCCCCCACCCCATCCCCCACACCCTCTCCCCAAGTCCACTCCCCAACTCCGCTCCCACATTCCCACCCACTGCCCTCCCCCACTCCTGTACCCCACTCCCCTCCCCATCTCCTCTCCGCAACTCCCCTCAACCACTCCGCTCCCCAACCCCTGCCGCAACTCCCCTCCCCCACTGTACTACCCCACTCCTCTACCGCACTCCCCTCCCCAACTCCCCTCCCCGAACACTCCTCCCGCACTTCCCTCACAATCTCCCATACCCCACACCCCTACTCCACTCCCCGACACCACACCCCTACCCCAATCCCCTACACCACTCCACTCTCCTAACCCACTCCCTTCCCCCACTCCCTTCCCCCACTCCCTTCCCCCACTCGCTTCCCCCACTCGCTTCCCCCACTCCCCTCCCCCCACTCCCCTACCCCCACTCCCCTACCCCCACTCCCCTACCCCTACTCCCCTACCCCACTCCCCTTTCCCACTCCCCTTTCCCACTCCCCTTTCCCACTCCCCTCCCTCACTTCCCGACCCCACTTCCCGACCCCACACCCCTACCAGACTTCCCGACCCCACACCCCTACCACACTTCCCTCCCAAACTCCCCTCCCCACTCTCATTCCCTCCACCTCTTCACTGCCCTGCCCTGTCCCACTCCCCTGTCTCACTCCCCTCCCCCACTCCCCTAACCCACTCCCCTAACACACTCCCCTAAGTCACTCCCCTACCCCACACTCCCCTACCCCACACGACCCTCCCCCACACGACCCTCCACCACACTCCCCTCCCCCACTCCACTCCCCTCCCCCACTCCCCTCCCCCACTCCCCTCCCCCACTCTCCTCCCCCAGTCCCCTCCCCGATTCCCCTACCTCACTCCCCTCCCCTCTGCCCAACCCCACTCACATAACACACACCCCTCCCCCACTCCCCTACCCCATTCCACTCCCCTTCCCTCCAAATCCTCACTGCCCTCCCCTACACCACGCCCCTACCCCACTCTACACCCCCACTCCCCCACCGCACTCCCCTCCACAACTCCCCTACTCCACTCCACTACCCCACTCCCCGTCACCACCCCCTTACCCCACTCCGCTACCCCACTCCCTGACATCACATCCCTACCGCAGTCCGCTCCCCAACTTTCATACCCCACTCCCCTCCCCTCCACCTCCTCACTGCCCTCCACTACCCAACTCTCCTAACCCACACACCTCCCCCACTCCACTCCCCAACTCCCCTTCCCTCCACTCCCCTCCCCTCTCCCTGCCCCCACTCACTTACGCCACTCCCCTACCCCATTCACTGTCCCCCACTCCCCTCCCACACTCCCCTACCGCACTCACAAACCCCACTCCCTTCTCCCACTCCTCCACCCGACTCCCCTCCCCCTCTCCTCTCCTCTCCTCTCCGCATCTCCCCTTCCCCACTCCTCTCCCACAATCCCTGCCTCAACTCCCGTCTCTCACTCCCCTAAACAACTCCCCTTCCCCCTCCGCTCCCCCACTACCCTCCCCCACTCCGCTACCCCACTCCCGTCCCCAATTACCTACCTCACTCCCCTCCCATACTCCCCTACCCACCTCCCCTTCCCCACTCCCCTTCTCCACTCCCCTTCCCCACTCCCCTTCCCCACTCCCCTTACCTCCACCTCCTCACTGCACTCCAGTCCCCAACTCCCCTACCCCACACACCTCCCCCAGCCCCTCCCTCACTCCACTTCTCTCCACATCCTCACTGTGCTCCAGTCCCCAACTCCCCTACCCCACATACCTCCCCCACTCCCCTCCCCCTCTCTCCTCCCCCTTTCTCCTCCCCCTCTCATCTCTGCAAAACTCCTTCCCCACTCCTCTACCGCACTCCTCTACCCCACTCCTCGACCCCAGGTACCCTCCCCAAGTCCCCTCCCCAGGTCCCCTTCCCAGGTCACCTCCCCAACTCCCCTCACCATCTCCCCTTCCCCCACTCCCCTCCCTCACTCCCATTCCTCACTCCCCTATCCCACTCCCCTCCCGCACACCCCTCCCGCTCTCCCCTCCCCCGCTCCCCTCCCCCGCTCCCCTCCCCCGCTCCCCTCACACACTCCCCTCCCCCACTCCCCTCACCCACTCCCCTCCCCCACTAACTACCCTCACATCCCTCCCCACTCCCCTCCCCACTCCCCTCCCAACCTCCCCTCCCCCACTCCCCTCCCCAACACCCCTCCCCCAACTCCCCTCCCCACACTCCCCTCACCCCCCTCCCCACACCCCACTCCCCCACTCCACTCCACTCCCCCACTCCACTCCCCACCCCACTCCCCCACTCCACTCCCCCACCCACTCCCCTCCCCAACTCTCCTCCCCAATCCCCTCCCCGACTCCCCCCTCTCCCCTGCCCCTCACCACTACCCCACTCCCCTCCCGTCCACCACTCCGCTTCCCTGCACCTCCTCACTGCCCTCCCCTACAACACTCCCATCCCCCACTCCACTCCCCAACTCTCCTACCTCACACCCCTTCCCCACTCCCCTTCCCTCCACCTCCTCACTGCCCTCCACAACCCAACTCCCCTATCCCACTCCCCTATGCCACTCCCCTATCCCACTCCACTTTCCCACATCCCTACCCCACTCCCCTAACTCACTCCGCTCCCCAACTCCACTACTCCACTCCCCTCCCACATTCCCCTACCCCCTCCCCTAGCCACCCCCTCCCACACACCCCTCCCCCCCACACTCCCCTCCCCTTACTCCAGTCCACCTCTGCGCTTCCCTGCAACTCTTCACAGCCCTCTCCTGCCACACTCCCATCACCCACTACCCTCACGCACTCCCCTACCGCACTCCACTCCCCCACTTCCCACAACAACTCCACTACCCCATTCCAAATCACCACACCCCTACCCCACTCCCCTATCCCACTCGTTACCGCACTCCCCTACCGCACTCCCCTTCCCCACTCCGCTCCACCATTCCCCTCCCCCACCCCCACTCCCCTAACTCACTCCACTCCCCCACTCCCCTCCCCCACACCACGCACGTCATCCACTCCCCTACCCCGATTACCCTACCTCACTCCCCTCCCCACTCCCCTACCAGACTCCCCTACCTCACTCACATAACACACACCCCTCGCCCACTCCCCTCCCCCAATACACTATCCCACTCCCCTTCCCTCCAAATCCTCACTGCCCTCCCCTACACAACGCCCCTACTCCACTCCACACCCCCACTCCCCTACCGCACACCCCTACCGCACTCCCCTACCGCACTCCACGACCGCCCTCCCCTCCACCACTCCCCTTCCACACTCCCCTCCCTCACTACCCTCCCCCACTAACCTCCCCAACTCCCCTCCCCAACTACCATCCCCAACTCCCCTCCCCAACTCCCCACCCCAACTCCCCACCCCAACTCCCCTTCCACACTCCCCTTCCACACTCCCCTCCTGCACTCCCCTCCCACATTTCCCTCCCACACTCAACTCCCCCACTAAACTCCCCCACTCAACTCCCCGACTCCCCTACCCGACTACCCTCCCCAACTCCCCCCCAACTCCCCTCCCCCTACTCCCCTCCCCCACTCCCATCCCCCTCTCCCCTCTCCCACTCCTCCACCCCACTCCCCTCTGTCTCTCCTCACCGCATCTCCCCTTCCCCACTCCTCTCCCACACTCCCTGCCTCAACTCCCCTCCCCCACTCCCCTAAACCACTCCCCTTCCCCCTCCCCTCCCCAACACCCTCCCCCACTCCCCTTCCTCAATCCCCTCGTCAACTCCCCTCCCTCACTCCCATCCCTCACTCCCCTCCCCCACTTCCCTCCCCAACTTCCCTCCCCAACTTCCCTATCCCACTCCCCTCCCCAACTCCCCTCCCCAACTGCCCTCCCCAACTCCCCTCCCCAACTCCCCTCCCCAACTCCCCTCCCAAACTCCCCTCCCCACTCCCCTACACCACTCCCCTCTCCCACTCCACTCCCCAAATCCACTCCCCCAACTCCTCTCCGCCCACTCACTTCCCCCGCTCCCCTCCCCCACACCACTCCCCCGCTCCCGTACACCACTCCGTATCCCTGCACCTCCTCACTGCCCTCCCGTACCCCACTCCCCTCCCCACTCCCCTCCCCACTCCCCTCCCCATTCCCCTCCCCCACTCCCCTCACCCACACCCCTACCCCTACCCCACTCCGCTCCCCAACTCCCCTACCTCTCTCCCCTCCCCCTCCCCCACTCCCCTCCCCCACTCCCCTTCCCCACTCCCCTTCCCCACTCCACTTTCCCACTCCCCGACACTTCTCCCCTTACCCACATCCCTTCCCTCCAAATCCTCACTGCCCTCCCCGACACCACTCCCCTCCCCCACTCCCTTTTCCTCCACCTCCTCACTGTCCTCCAATCCCCTCCCCTACTCCCCTTCCTTCTCCTCCACACTGCCCTCCCCTACCCAACTGCCCTACGCCACTGCCCTGCCCACTCCCCACGCCACTCCCCTTCACTCCACCTCCTCACTGCCCTCCCCCACTTCCACCAGTCCCCAACCCCACTCCCCTCCCCAACTCCCCTCCCCCTCACACCACCCCCAGATCCCTCCCCAACTCCCCTCCCCAACTCCCCTCCCCCACTCCTCTCACCCACTCCCCTCACCCACTCCCAAACACCCCACCCCCAAATCCCCTCCCCCACACCCCTGCACCTCTCCCCCGACGCCACTCTCCTCCCAATTCCCCTATCACACTCCCCTCCAAAACTCCCCTCCCCCAATCCCCAACTCCCCTCCCCACTCCCATCACCCGCTACCCTCCGCCACTCCCCTCCCCCACACCCCTACCCCACACCCCTGCCCCACACCCCTGCCCCACTCCACTTCCCTAACCTCCTCCCCTAGCCAAACCCACCCACACTCACCTCCCCCCACTCCAGTCCACCTCTGCGCTCCCCTGCATCTCTTCACTGCCCTCCCCTAACACACTCCCATCCCCCACTACGCTACCGCATTCCCCTACCCCACTCCCCTACCACACTCCACCCCCCACTCCCCTACCACACTCCCCTCCACAACTCCCCTACAGAACTCCAAATCACTACACCACTCCTCTCCCCCACTCCCTACCTCAACTCCCCTCCCCACTCCCCGAAACCACTCCCCTTCCCACTCCCCTCCCCACTTCCCTCCCCCACACCCCTCCCCCACTCCCCTCCCCCACACCCATCACAAACTCCCCTACCCCACACCCCTACTCCGCTCCTCTCCCACACTCCCCTCCCCCACTCCGCTCCCCCACTCCCCTCCCTCATGCCCTCCGCCACACTCCTACCACACTCTACTCCCTCACTCACCTCCCCAACTCCCCGCCCCCGCTCCCCTCCCACACTAACCTTCCACACACCCCTTCCCACTCCCCTCCCCTCCGACACTCCCCTCGCCCTCTCTCCACCGGCACTTTCCTCCCGAACACCCCTCCCCCACTTCCCTCCCCCTCTCCACTCCCCCACTCCCCTACTCCAATCTCGTACCCCACTCCACTCCCCCACTCTCGTACCCCACTCCACTCCCCCACTCCCATACCTCACTCCCCTCCACAGCTCCCCTACCCCGCTCCCCTACCCCACTCCCCCACTCCGCACCCCCACTCCGCTCCCCCACTCCCCACTCCCCTCATCCACTACCCTACCCAACTCCACTACCCCACTCCCATCCCCCATTCCCCTCCCCCACTCCCCTACCCCATTCCCCTCCCCCACTCCCCTACCCCACTCCCCTACCCCACACCCCTACCGCACAGCACTACTGCTCTCCACTCCCCCACTCCCCTATCGCACTCCCCTTCACATCTCCCCGATCCCACTCCCCGACCCCACTCCCCGACCCCACTCCCCGGCCCCTCTCCCCGGCCCCACTCCCCAGCCCCACTCCCCAGCCCCACGCCCCAGCCCCACTCCCCAGCCCCACTCCCCCAACCCCACTCCCCCAATCTCACTCCCCAACCACACTCCCCAACCCCACTCCCCTCCCCCACCCCCTGACACCACCCCCGCTGCCCCACTCCCCTTCCCCACTCCCCTCCCCCACTCCCCTCCCCTGCCCCAGTCCCCTGCTCCACTCCCCTGCTCCACTCCCCTGCACACTCCCATGCCCCACCCCCCTGCACCACTCCCCTGCCCCACTCCCCTGCCCCACTCTGCTACCCCACTCTGCTACCCCACTCCGCTCCCCCACTCCGCTCCTCACCATCACCTCCCCTATCGCAGTCCACTCCCCAACAATCCTAGCCCACTCCCCTCCCCTCCACATCCTCACTGCCTTCCACTACCCAACTCTCCTACCTCACACACCTCCCCCACTCCACTCCACAACTCCCATTCCCTCCACGCCCCTCCCCCACTCCACTCCCCTCTCCAAACCCCCACTCACTGACGCCACTCCCCTACCCATTCCCTGTCCCTCACCCCCCACCCTCACTCCCCTACCGCTCTCAAAAACCCCACTCCCCTCTCCCACTCCTCCACCCCAACTCCCCTCCCCAACCCCCCTCCCCAACGCCCCTCCCTCGCTCCCCTCCCCCGTCCCCTCCGCCACTCCCCTCCCCCGCTCCACTCCCCCGCTCCCCTCCCCCACTCCCCTCCCCCACACCCCTCGTCAACTCCCCTCCCCCACTCCCCTCCCCACTACCCTCCCCCACTCCCCTACTCCGCTCCCGTAACCCACTCCCCTCCCCCACGCCCCTCGTCAACCCCCTCCCCCACTCCCCTCCCCAACTCCCTTCCGCCACTCTCCTCCCACACTCTACTCCCTCTCTCACCTCCCAAGATCCCCTCCCCCGCTCCCCTCCCCCGCTCCCCTCCCACCCTAACCTCCCCCACACACCCCCGCACTCCGCTCCCCTCAGACACTCCCCTCCCCCTCCCTCCTCCGCCACTCTCCTCCCCAACACCCCTCGCCAACTCCCCTCCCCCACTCCCCTCCCCCACCCCTCCCCTGCTCCACTCCCCTACACAACTCTCCTCCCCCACTCCGCATCCCTGCACCTCCTCACTGCCCTCCCGTACCACACTCCTCACCCCCACTCCACTCCCCCACTCTACAACCCCACTCCACTCCGCCACTCCACTCCCCCACTCCACTCCCCCACTCCCCACACCCCATCCCCTCCACCACTCCTCTACCCCACCCCACTCCCCTCCCCCACTCCCCTGCCCCACTCCCCTCCCCCACTCCCCTCCCCCACTCCCCTCCCCCACTCCCATACCTAACTCCCATCCACAACTCCCCTACCCCACTCCCCTACCCCACTCCGCTCCCCAAATCCGCTCCCCCACTCCACTCCCGACACCCCTCACCAACTCTCCTACCTCACACCCCTCCCCCACTCCCCTTCCCTCCACCTCCTCACTGCCCTCCACAACCCAACTCCCCTACCCCACACACGTCCCCAACTCCAGTCACCCACTCCCCTTCCCTCCACCTCATCACTGATCTCCCCAATCCCATTCCCCTATCCCACTCCCCTAGCGCACCCCGTCCCACACTCACCTCCCCCCACTCCAGTCCACCTCTGTGCTTCCCTGCACCTCTTCACTGCCCTCCCCTACCACACTCCCATCCCTCACTACCCTCACGCACACCCCTACCCCACTCCCCTCCACCAATCCCCTACCCCACTCCCCATCACCACACACCAACCCCACTCCCCTACCCCACTCACCTCCCCCACTCCGCTAACCCACTCCCCTCCCCCGCTCCCCTCCCCCGCTCCCCTCCCGACACTCCTCCGCCACTCCCCTCCCCTCCCCCTCACCCCTCCCCCAGTCCCGTCCCCCACTCCCCTCCCGTCCAACACTCCGCTTCCCTACACCTCCTCACTGCCCTCCCCTACCACACTCCCATCCCCCACTCCCGTCCCCCACTCCCCTCCCCCACACCCCTACCCCACACCCCTACCCCACTCCGCTCCCCAACTCCCCTACCCCTCTCCCCTCCCCCCTCCCCCACTCCCCTCCCCCACTCACCTCCCCCACTCCCCTTACCCGCATCCCTTCCCTCCAAATCCTCACTGCCCTCCCATGCACCACTCCCCTCACCCAATCCCTTTTTCTCCACCTCTTCACTGTCCTCCAATCCCCTCCCCTACTCCCCTTCCTTCTCCTCCACACTGCCCTCCCCACTCCGCTCTCCAACTCTCCTACCTCACACCCCTCCCCCACTCCCCTTCCCTCCACCTCCTCACTGCCCTCCTCAACCCAACTCCCCTACCCCACACACTTCCCCAACTCAGCTCACCCACTCCCCTTCCCTCCACCTCCTCACTGCGCTCCCCGATCCCACTGCCCTATCCGACTCCACTTTCCCACTTCCCTACCCCACTCCCCTAACTCACTCCCCTCCCCAACTCCACTACCCCTCTCCACTCCACCATTCCCCTTACCCCCTCCCCTAGCCAACCCCTCCCACACTCCCCTCCCCCCACTCCAGTCCCCTGCATCTCTTCACTGCCCTCCCCAACACACTCCCATCCCCCACTACGCTCCCGCATTCCACGCCCCCACTCCCCTACCGCACTCCCCTCCACAACTCCCCTACACCACTCCAAATCACCACTCCTTTCCCCCACTCCCTAACTCAACTCCCCTCCCCACTCCCCTAAACCACTCCCCTTCCCACTCCCCTCCCCCAGCCCCTCCCCCACTCCACTCTCCTCACCCACACCCATCCCCCTCTCCCCTCCCCCACTCCCGTCCACCACTCCGCATCCCTGCACCTCCTCACTGCCCTCCCGTACAACACTCCCCTCCCCCACTCCCCTACTCCAATCTCGTAACCCACTCCACTCCCCCATTCTCATACCCCACTCCACTCCCCCACTCCCATACCTCACTCCCCTCCACAACTCCCCTACCCCGCTCCCCTACCCCACTCCCCCAATCCCCCACTCCGCTCCCCTACTCTGCACCCCCGCTCCCCACCTCACTCCCCTCACACACTACCCTACCCAACTCCACTACCTCACTCCCATCCCCCATTCCCCTCCCCCACTCCCCTACCCCACACCCCTACCGCACACCACTACCACTCTCAACTCCCCCAGTCCCCTATCGCACTCCCCTCCACATCTCCCCGATCCCACTCCCCGACCCCACTCCTCGACCCCACTCCCCGACCCCACTCCCCGTCCCCACTCCCCAGCCCCACTCCCCAAATCACACTCCCCAAACCCCACTCCCCAAACCCCACTCCACCAACCCCTCTCCCCAACCCCACTCACACAACCCCACTCCCCAACCCCACTCCCCTCACCCACTCCCTGACTTCACACCCGCTGCCCCACTCCCCTGCCCCAGTCTCCTGCCCCAGTCCCCTGCTCCACTCCCCTGCTCCACTCCCCTGACCCACTCCCCTGCTCCACTCCGCTACCCCACTCTGCTACCCCACTCCGCTACCCCACTCCGCTCCCCCACTCTCCTCCCCTCCCGCAGTCCGCTCCCCAACTTTCCTAGCCCACTCCCCTCCCCTCCAAATCCTCACTGCCTTCCACTACCCAACTCTCCTACCTGACACACCTCCCCCACTCCACTCCCCAACTCCCATTCCCTCCACTCCCCTCCCCCACTCCACTCACCTCACCAAGCCCCCACTCACTGACGCCATTCCCCTACCCATTCCTTGTCCCCCACCCCCTCCCTCACTCCCCTACCGCACTCACAAACCCCACTCCCCTCTTCCACTCCTCCACCCCACTCCCTGCCCCCTCTCCTCTCCGAAAATCCCCTTCCCCCTCCCCCTCCCAACTTCCCTCCCCAACGCCCCTCCCTCGCTCCCCTCCCCCGCTCCCCTCCACCACTACCCTGCCCCGCACCCCTCCCCCGCTCCCCTCCCCCACACCCCTCGTCAACTCCCCTCCCCCACTCCCCTCCCCCACTCCCGTAACCCACTCCCCTCCCCCACACCCCTCGTCAACCCCCATCCCCCACTCCACTCCCCCACTCCCCTCCCCCTCTCCCCTCCCCCACTCCCCTCCCCAACTCCCTTCCGCCACTCTCCTCCCACACTCTACTCCCTCTCTCACCTCCCCAGATCCCCTCCCCCGCTCCCCTCCCACACTAACCTCCCCCACACCCCTCCGCACTCCGCTCCCCTCCGACACTCCCCTCCCCCTCTCTCCTCCTCCACTCTCCACCCCAACACCCCTCCCCCACTCCCCTCGCCCACTCCCCTCCCCCACTCCCCTCCCCTCCCCCCACTCCCCTCCCCCACTCTCCTCCCCCACTCCGGATCCCTGCACCTCCTCACTGCCCTCCCGTACAACACTCCCCACCACCACTCCACTCCCCCACTCCACTCCCCCACTCCACTCCCCCTCTCCCCTCCCCCACTCCCCTCACCCCCTCCCCTCCCCCACACCCCTCACCCCCTCCCCTCCCCCACTCCTCTACCCCACCCACTCCCCTCCCCCACTCCCCTCCCCCACTCCCCACTCCCCCCACTCACCTCCGCCACTCCACACCCCCACTCCCATACCTAACTCCCATCCACAACTCCCCTACCCCACTCCCCTACACCACTCCCTTCGCCCTCTCCCCTCCCCCTCTCCCCTCCCCCACTCCCCTCCCCCACTCCCGTCCCCCACTCTCATCCCGTCCAACACTCCACTTCCCTGCACCTCCTCACTGCCCTCCCCCACCACACTCCTAACCCCCACTCCGCTCCCCAACTCTCCTACCACACACCCCTCCCCCACTCCCCTTCCCTCCACCTCCTCACTGCCCTCCACAACCCAACTCCCCTACCCCACACACGTCCCCAACTCCAGTCACCCACTCCCCTTCCCTCCACCTCCTCATTGCGCTCCCCTATCCCACTCCACTTTCCAACTTCCCTACCCCACGCCCCTAACTCACTCCCCTAGCCACACCGTCCCACACACCCCTCCCCCCACTCCAGTCCACCTCTGCGCTCCCCTGCACCTCTTCACTGCCCTCCCCTACCACACTCCCATCCCCCTCTACGCTCCCGCATTCCCCTACCCCACTCCCCTACCGCACTCCCTTCCTCAACTCCGCTACCCACACCCCTACCCACTCCCCGAAACCACTCCCCTTCCCCCTCCCCTTCCCCTCCCCTCCCCCACTCCCCTGCCCCAATCCCCTCCCCCACTCCCGTCCCCCACTCCCCTCCCCCACTCCCATCACAAACACCCCTACCCCACTCCCCTACTCCGCTCCCCTCCCCCACGCCCCTCCCCCACACCACTCCCCCACACCCCTCGTCAACTCCTCTCCCACACTCCCCTCCCCCACTCCCCTCCCTCACGTCCCTCCGCCACTCTCCTACCACACTCTACTCCCTCACTCACCTCCCCAACTCCCCTCCCCTAACCCCTCCCACACTAACCTCCCACACACCCCTCCCCACTCCCCTCCCCTCCGACACTCCCCTCCCCCTCTCTCCTCCGCCACTCTCCTCCTGAACACCCCTCCCCCACTTCCCTCCCCCACCTCCTGCCCCACTCCACTCTCCTCACCCATTCCCATCCTCCACTCCCCTCCCCCACTCCCGTCCAACACTCCGCATCCCTGCACCTCCTCACTGCCCTCCCGTACCATACTCCCCTCCCCCACTCCCCTACCCTACTCTCGTACCCCACTCCACTCCCCCACTCTCGTGCCCCACTCCACTCCCCCACTCCCATACCTCACTCCCCTTCACAACTCCCCTACCCCGCTCCCCTACCCCTCTCCCCTACCCCGATCCCCCACTCCGCTCCCCCACTCCGCTCCCCCACTCCTCATCCCCACTCCGCACCCCCACTCCCCACCCCCACTCCCCTGCCCCACTCCCCTCACCCACTCCCTGACACCTCACCCGCTGCCCCAACCCCCTGCCCCACTCCCCTGCTCCACTCCCCTGCCCCACTCCCCTGCCCCACTCCGCTACCCCACTCCGCTACCCCACTCTGCTACCCCACTCTGCTACCCCACTCCGCTACCCCACTCCGCTACCCCACTCCGCTACCCCACTCCCCTCCCCTTCCGCTGTCCGCTCCCCAACTTTCCTAGCCCACTCCCCTCCCCTCCACCTCCTCACTGCCTTCCACTACCCAACTCTCCTACCTCACACAACTCCCCCACTCCACTCCCCAACTCCCATTCGCTCCACTCCCCTCCCCCACTCCACTCCCCTCTCCAAGCCCCCACTCACTGACGCCACTCCCCTACCCATTCCCTGTCCCCCACTCCCCTCCCTATTCCCTGTCCCCCACTCCCCTCCCTCACTCCCCTACCGCACTCACAAACCACACTCCGCTCTCCCACTCCTCCACACCACTCCCTTCCTTCCCCCTCTCCTCTCCGCAAATCCCCTTCCCCCTCCCCCTCCCCAACTCCCCTACCCAACGCACCTCCCCCGCTCCCCTCCCCCACTCCCCTCCCCCGCACCACTCGTCAACTCCCCTCCCCCACTCCCCTACTCCACTCCCCTCTGTCCACTCCCCTCCGCAACACCCCTCGTCAACTCCCCTCTGCCACACCACTCGTCAACTCCCCTCCCCCACTCCCCTCGTCAACTCCCCTCCCCCACTCCCCTCCTACACTCCCCTACCAGCTCCCCTCACCCGCCACCTCCCCCACTCCCCTCCCCCACTCACCTCCCCCTCTCCCCTCCCCCTCTCTCCTCCCCCTCTCTCCTCCCCCACTCTCCCCTCCCCCCCACTCTCCTCCCCCACTCTCCCCTCCCCCACTCTCCTCCCCCACTCTCCCCTACCCTACTCTCCCCTCCCCCACTCTCCTCTCCCCCACTCTCCCCTCCCCCACTCTCCCCTCCCCCCTCTCCTCCCCCACTCTCCTCCTCCACTCCCCTCCCCCTCTCCCCTCCCCCACTCTCCTCCCCCACTCTCCCCTACCCCACTCTCCCCTTCCCCACTCTCCTCTCCCTCACTCTCCCCTCCCCCACTCTCCTCCCCCCTCTCCTCCACCACTCTCCTCCCCTACTCCCCTCCCCCTCTCCCCTCCCCCACTCCCCTCCCCCACTCCGCTCCCCAACTCTCCTACCTCACACACCTCCGCCACTCCCCTTCCCTCCACAACCCACCTCCCCTACCCCGCACACGTCACCCGCTCCACTTACACACTCCCCTTCCCTCCACCTCCTCACTGCGCTCCCCTATCCCACTCCCCTATCCCAATCCACATTTCCCTATCCCACTCCACATTCCCACTCCCCTACACCACTCCCATAACTCACTCCCCTCCCGAACTCCGCTACCCCCACTCCCCAACCACGCTACCCCACTCCCCTCCCCCATTCCCCTAACCCCTTCCCCTAGCACACCCCCTCCAACACTCCCCTCCCCCCTCTCCAGTCCACCTCTGCGCTTCCCTGCACCTCTTCACTGCCCTCCCCTACCACACTCCCATCCCCCACACCCCTCTCACACTAACCTCCCCCACTCCCCTCCCAACTCCTCTCGCCCACTCCCCTACCACACACCCCTACCCAACTCCGCTTACCTCCACCTCCTCACTGCCCTACTCTACCACACTCCCATCCCAAACTACCGTCCCCCACTCCCCAACCGCACACCCCTCCGCAACACCCCGACCCCACACCCCTACCCAACACCCCTACCCCACTCCCCTACCCCATTCCACTACCCCAGTCCCGTTGCCAATCCCTTACCTCACTCGCCTCCCACACTTCCCTACCCACCTCTCCTAACCCCCTCCCCGACCCCACTCCCCTTCCCTCCACCTCCTCACTGCACTCCAGTACCCAACTCCCCTACCCACACACCTCCACCATGCCACTCCCTCATTCCCCTTCCCTCCAGCTCCTCCCAGCGCTCCCCTACCCAACACCCATATCCCACTCCCCTACCCCACTCCCCTAAACTACACCCCTCCCCCACTCCACACCCCCACTCCACTCCCCCACTCCCCTTACCTCCACCACCTCACTGCGCTCCCCTACCCCACTCACCTCCCCTACTCCCCTTCCTTCTCCTCCTCACTGCCCTCCCCTCCCCAACTCCCCAACGCCACTGCCCTCCCCCACTCCCCACGCGACTCCCCTTCACTCCACCTCATCACAGCCCTCTCCTACCCCACACCGCTCCGCACTCCCCTCCTCACTTCCCTCCCCCACTCCCCTCCACATTTTCCTCCCTCACTCCCCACCCCATACCACTACCTCTCTCCCCTCCCCCACTCCCCTCCCCCACTCCCCTCCACCACTCCCCTCCTCTCCCCAACTCCCCTATCCCACTCTCCTCCCACACTCCACACCCTCACTCACCTCCCCAGATCCCCACACCCGCTCCCCTCCCGCACTAACCTCCCCCACAACCCTCCCCACTCCCCTCCCCCACTCCCCTCCCCCACTTCCCTCCCCCATTCCCCTACCCCTCTCCCCTCCCCCTCTCCCCTCCCCCTCTCCTCCCCTCCCCCACTCTCCCCTCCCCCACTCTCCCCTCCCCCACTCTCCTCCCCCTCTCTCCTCCCCCACTCTCCTCCCCCACTCTCCTCCCCCACTCTCCTCCCCACTCTCAGCCCCCACACCGCTCCCCAACTCTCCTATCTCACAACCCTCCCCCACTCCCCTTCCCTCCACAACCAATCTCCCCTATCCAGCACACCTCCCCCACTCCACTTACACACTCCCCTTCCCTCCACCTCCTCACTGCGCTCCCCTATCCCACTTCCCTATCCCACTCCACGTACCCCTATCCCACTCCACATTCCCACTCCCCTCCCCCCACTCCAGTCCACCTCTGCGCTTCCCTGCACCTATTCACTGCCCTCCCCTACCACACTCCCATCCCCCACTACCCTCCAGCACTCCCCTACCCCACACTCCTACCGCACTCCGCTCCCCCACTCCCCTCCCCCACTCCCCTACCCAACACCACTCACACACTAACCTCCCCCACTACCCTCCCAACTCCCCTCGCCCACTCCCCTACCACGCAACCTACCCAACTCCGCTTACCTCCACCTCCTCACTGTCCTACTCTACCGCACTCCCATCCTACACATACCCTCCTCCACTACCCTCCCCCACTCCCCAACCGCACACCCCTCCACAACACCCCGACCCCACACCCATACCCCACTCCCCTACCCCATTCCACTACCCCAGCCCCGTTGCCAATCCGCTACCTCACTCCCTTCCCACACTTCCCTACCCACCTCTCCTAACCCCCTCCCCTACCCCACTCCCCTTCCCTCGACCTCCTCACTGCACTCCAGTACCCAATCCCCTACCCACATACCTCCACCACTCCCCTCCCTGATTCCCCTTCCCTCCACCTCCTCCCTGCGCTCCCCTACCCAACTCCCCTATCCCACTCCCCTACCCCACTCCCCTACCCCACTCCCCTAAACTACACCCCTCCCGCACTCCACACCCCCACTCCCCTTCCCTCCACCACCTCACTGCGCTCCCCTACCCCACTCTCCTACCCCACTCTCCTATCCCACTCCACTTTCCCACTCCCCGACCCCACTCCCCTAACTCACTTCCCTCCCACTCTCACCACCCCTTCTCCCCTTCCTTCTCCTCCTGACTGCTCTCCCCTACCCAACTCCCCAATGCCACTGCCCTCCCCCACTCCCCACGTTACCCCCTTCACTCCATCTCATCACTGCCCTCCCCGACCCCACACCCCTCCCCACTCCCATCCCCACTCCCCTCCCCACTTCCCTCCCCCACTCCCCTCCACATTCTCCGACCTCACTCCCCACCCCATACCCCTACCTCACTCCACTCCCTCACTCACATAACACTCACCCCTCCCCCACACCCCTCCCCCACTCCCCTCCGCCACACCCCTCGTCAACTCCCCTCCGCCACACCACTTGTCAACTCCCCTCCCCCACTCCCCTCGTCAACTCCCCTCCCCCACTCCCCTCCCACACTCCCCTACCAGCTCCCCTCACCCGCCCCCTCCCCCACTCCCCTCCCCCACTCACCTCCCCCTCTCCCCTCCCCCTCTCTCCTCCCCCACTCTCCCCTCCCCCCCACTCTCCTCCCCCACTGTCCCCTCCCCCACTCTCCTCCCCCACTCTCCCCTACCCCACTCTCTCCTCCCCCACTCTCCCCTCCCCCACTCTCCTCTCCCCCACTCTCCCCTCCCCCACTCTCCTCCCCCCTCTCCTCCCCCACTCTCCTCCCCTACTCCCCTCCCCCTCTCCCCTCCCCCACTCCCCTCCCCCACTCCGCTCCCCAACTCTCCTACCTCACACACCTCCGCCACTCCCCTTCCCTCCACAACCCACCTCCCCTACCCCGCACACGTCACCCGCTCCACTTACACACTCCCCTTCCCTCCACCTCCTCACTGCGCTCCCCTATCCCACTCCCCTATCCCACTCCACATTCCCCTATCCCACTCCACATTCCCACTCCCCTACACCACTCCCCTAACTCACTCCCCTCCTCAACTCCGCTACCCCCTCTCCCAACTCCGCTACCCCACTCCCCTGCCCCATTCCCCTAACCCATTCCCCTAGCACACCCCCTCCAACACTCCCCTCCCCCCTCTCCAGTCCACCTCTGCGCTTCCCTGCACCTCTTCACTGCCCTCCCCTACCACACTCCCATCCCCCACTACCCTCCCGCACTCCCCTACCCCACTCCCCTACCGCACTCCACTCCCCCACTCCCCTCCCCCACACCCCTCTCACACTAACCTCCCCCACTCCCCTCCCAACTCCCCTCGCCCACTCCCCTACCACACACCCCTACCCAACTCCGCTTACCTCCACCTCCTCACTGCCCTACTCTACCACACTCCCATCCCAAACTACCGTCCCCCACTCCCCAACCGCACACCCCTCCACAACACCCCGACCACACACCCCTACCCAACACCCCTACCCCACTCCCCTACCCCATTCCACTACCCCAGTCCCGTTGCCAATCCCCTACCTCACTCGCCTCCCACACTTCCCTACCCACCTCTCCTAACCCCACTCCCCTACCCCACTCCCCTAAACTACACCCCTCCCCCACTCCACACCCCCACTCCCCTTACCTCCACCACCTCACTGCGCTCCCCTACCCCACTCTCCTACCCCACACTCTATCCCACTCCACTTTCCCACTCCCCGACCCCACTCCCCTAACTCACTTCCCTCCCACACTCACCACCCCTTCTCCCCTTCCTTCTCCTCCTGACTGCTCTCCCCTACCCAACTCCCCAACGCCACTGCCCTCCCCCACTCCCCACATTACTCCCCTTCACTCCACCTCATCACTGCCCTCCCCTACCCCACACCCCTCCCCACTCCCCTCCCCACTCCCCTCCCCACTTCCCTCCCCCACTCCCCTCCACATTCTCCTACCTCACTCCCCACCCCATACCCCTACCTCACTCCACTCCCCCACTCACATAACACACACCCCTCCCCCACTCCCCTCCCCCACTCCCCTCTCCCACTTTTCTCCGACCCAACTCCACTCCCCACTCCCCTTCCCTCCACCTCCTGACTGCACACCCCTACCAGACTCCACGACACCACTCTGCACCCCCACTCCACTCCTCTACTCCCCTACCCCACCGCACATCCCTCCCAAACTCCCCTACCAGACGCCCTTCCCCACTCCCCTCCCCCTCTCCCCTCCCCAAATCGCCTCCCCCAGTCCCATTACCAAATCGCCTCCCCAGTCCCCTTACCAAATCGCCTCCCCCACTCCGCTTCCCTCCACCTCCTTACAGCCCTCCTCTACTCCACTCCCCTACAACACTCTGATCCCCCACTAGCCCCACCAATCCCCTACCCCGCTTCTCTCCAAAACTCCCCTACCCACTCCCCACCTCCACTCACCTACACCACTTCCCTCTCCCACTCCCTGACATAACTCCCCTACCCCACTCCCCTACCCCACTCTCTTACCCCACTCCCCTTCCCTCCACCTCCTCACTGCACTCCAGTACCCAACTCCCCGACGCCACTGCCCTCCCCCACTCCCCACGACACTCCCCCACTGCCCTACCTCACTCCATTCCCCCAGTTACCACCCCCACTACCTTACCCCACTCCCCTCCACACTCCCCTCCCCAATCCCCTCCCCACCCCCGTCCCCACTTCCCTCCCCCACTCCCCCACCCCACTCACCTAACACACACCCTACCCCACTCCACTCCCCCATTCCCCCTCCCACTCCCCTTCCCTCCATCTCCTCACTGCACCCCTACCCAACTCCCCTCCCCACTCCCCTTCCCTCCACCTCCTTACAGCCCACCCCTACCACACTTCCCGACACCACACTGCACCCCCACCCCCTCCTCCACTCCCCTACCCCACTACCCCACCGCACCTCCCTCCCAAACTCCCCTACCAGACGCCCACCCCCACTCCCCTCCCCCAAACCTCTCCCCACACCCCTCCCCCACTCCCCTCCCCTACTCCCCTCCCCCACTCCCCTCCCCCACTCCCCTCCCCCAATCCGCACCCCCACTCCCCAAGCCCACTCCCCTCCCCCACTCCCCTCCCCAACTCCCCTTCCCTCCACCTCCTTCCAGCGCTCCCCTACTCCACTCCCCTACACCACTCTGACCCCCCACTAGCCTCACCACTCCCCTACCCTACTCCCCTCCAAAACTCCCATACCCTCTCCCCACCCCCACTCACCTACACCACTCCCCTAACCCACTCCCTGTCCCCCACTCTCCTCCCCCACTCCCCTCCCCAACTCCCCTCGCCCAGTCTCCTCCCACACTCCCCTCCCTCACTGCCCTCCAACTCCCCTACAACTCAAACCTCCCCCACTCCCCTCCGCACTCTCCTCCGCACTCCCCTCCCCACTCCCCTCCCTCACTCCCCTCCCCCACTCCCCTCCTCACTCACTTCCCACACTAACCTTCCCCACTCGCTCCCCCACGCCCCTCCCCACTCACCTCCCACACTAACCTCCCCCACTCGCCTCCCCACACCCCTCCCCACTCCCCTCCCGCTCTTGCCTCCCCCAATCCCCTCCCCCACTCCCAAACTCCCCTCCCCCACTCCCCTCACTCACTAATCTCCCCCACTCCCCTCCCACACTAACCTCCCCCACTCCCCTCCCAACTCCCCTCGTCCACTCCGCTACCCCACTCCGCTTACCTCCACATCCTCACTGCACGACTCCACCACACTCCCATCCCCCACTACCCTCCCCCACTACCCTCCCCCACTCCCCAACCGCACTCCCCTCCACAGCACCCCTACCCCTCTCCCCTACCCCAAACCCGACCCCACACCCCTACCCCACACCCCTACCCTACTCCCCTACCCCAGTCCACTACCCCAGTCCCATCGCCAATCTCCTCTCTCACACCCCACCCATACTCCCATACCCACCTCTCCTACCCCACTCCCCTACCCCACTCCCCTTCCCGCCACCTCCTCACTTCACTCCAGTACCCAGATCCCCTACGCCACTGCCCTCCCCCACTGCCCTACCTCACTCCACTCCACCAGTTACCCCTCCCACTACCTTACCCCACTCCCCTCCGCACTCCCCTCCCCACTTCCATCCCCAATTCCCTCCCCCACTCCCCTCCCCTTTCTCCTACCACACTCCCCACCCCATACCCATACCCCACTCCCCTCCCCCACTGCCCTACCTCACTCCACTCCCCCAGTTAACGCACCCACTACCTTACCCCACTCCCCTCCCCACTCCACTCCAAACGTCCCTCCCCCACTCCCCTCCCCATTCCCCTACCTCACTCCCCACCCCATACCCATACCTCAATCCCCTCTCCCACTCCCCTTCCCTCCATCTCCTCACTGCCCCCCTACCAAACCCCCCTCCCCACTCCCCTTCCCTCCACCTCCGAACAGCACACCCCGACCACACTCCCCGACACCACTCTGCACCCCCACCCCCTCCTCCACTCCACTACCCCACTGCACTTCCCTCCCAAACTCCCCTACCAGACGCCCTCACCCACGCCCCTCCCCCAGGCCCCTCTCCCACGCCCCTCTCGCACTCTGCTCCCCAACTGTCCTCCCCAACTCCCATCCCCCACTATCCACCCCTCCCCAACTCCCCTACCACAATGCCCTACACCACGCCCCTCCCCAACTCCCCTCCCCAACTGTCCTTCCCTCCACCTCCTTACATCCCTCCCCTACTCCACTCCCCTACACCACTCCCGTTCCCTCTCCCCACACCACTCACCTACACCACTCCACTAACCCACTCCCTGTCCCCAATCCCCTCCCTCACCCCAGTCCCCCACTCACCTCCCCAACACCCATCACTCACTCCCCTACAAACTACGCACCCCAACTCCACTACCGCACTGCCCTCCCCCACTCTCCGCCACAACTCCCCTCCCCCACTCCACACCTCCCCTACCCACTCCCCGCCCCCACTGCCCTACCTCACTCCACTCACCCAGTTACCGCCCCCACTACCTTGCCCCACTCCCCTCCCCACTCCCTTCCCCCACTCGCCTCCCCATACCCCTACCTCACTCCACTCCACCACTCCCCTACCCCACTCACATAACACACACCCCTCCCCCACTCCCCTCCCCCATTCCCCTCTCCAACCCCTTCCCTCCATCTCCTCACTGCCACACTACCGAAATCCCCTCCCCACTCCCATTCCCTCCACCTCCTTTCAGCCCACCCCTACCACACTCCCCGACACCACTCTGCACCCCCACCCCCTCCTCCACTCCCCTACCCCACTACCCCACCGCACTTCCCTCCCAAACTCCCCTACCAGACGCCCTCCCCCACTCCCCTCCCCCACACCCATCCCCACACCCCTTCCCCACTCCCCCACTCCCCTCGCCCACTCCCCTCCCCCCTCCCCCTCCCCCACACCCCTCGCCCACTACCCTACCGCTATGGCCTACCCCACGCCCCTCCACAACTCCCTTCCCCAACTCCCCTTCCCTCCATCTCCTGACAGTCCTCCCCTACTCCACTCCCCTACACCACTCTGCTCCCCCACTAGCCCCACCACTCCCCTACCCCACTCCCCTCCAAATCTCCCATAACCTCTCCCCACCCCCACTCACCTACACCACTCCCCTAACCCACTCCCTGTCCCTCAATCCATTCCCTGACTACCCAAACCCCACTCGCCTCCCCCACGCACCTCCCCAACTCCCCTCCTCCACACCTCGACCCCACTCTCCACCCCTCTCCTCGAGGCAACACCCCTCCCCCACACCTCGCCCCACTCCCTGCCTCAACTCCCCCACCCCACACTCCCCTCCCGCACTCCCCTCCACCACTCCCCTCCCCCACTCCCCTCCCCCACTCCCTTCCTAAACTCCCCTCCACCACTCCCCTCCCCAACTCCCCTCCCCCACTCAACTCCCCTACCACGCACTCTTCCCCACACTCCTCCCCACACCCCTCCCCTACTCCCCACTCCCACTCCCCTCCCCCACTCCCCTCCCCACTGCCCTCCACCAAAACCCCCACCACACTCCCCTCCCACACTCCCCTCCCCCAAATCCCCTGCCCCAATTCCCCTACCGCACTCCCATCCCCCACTCCCATCCCCCACTACCCTCCCCAACTACCCTCCCCCACTACCCTCTCCCACTCCACTGCCCCACTCCACTCCCCCACTCCACACCCCCACTCACCTACCCCACTCCCATCCCGCACTCCCCTCCCCCACTCCCCTCCCCCACTCTCCTCCTCCACTCTCCTCCCCACTCTCCTCCCAAACTCTCCTCCCCCACTCCCCTCATCTAATCCCCTACCCCACTCCAATAGACCACTCCCCTACTCCACTCCCCTACTGCGCTCCACTCCCCCACACCCCTCCTCAACTCCCCTCCCTCACTCCCCTAACCCACTATCCTCTCCAACACTTCTCCCCCACTCCCCTCCCCCACTCCCCTCCCCCACTCCCCCACTCCCCTCCCACACTAACCTCCCCCACATTCCTCCCCACTGTCCTCCCCGACTCCCCTACCCCAAATCCCCTACACCAAATCCCTACCCCCAAATCCCCTCCCCCAAATCCCCTCCCCCACACCACTCGCATACCGCAGTCCCCTCCACAACTCCCCTACCCGACTCCCCGAACCAGCCCCCCGTCAACACACCCCTACCACACTAACCTCCCCCACTAACCTCCCCCACACTTACCTCCCCACACTCCTCCCCACACTCCTCCACACAGTCCTCCCCACTAACCTCCTCCACACCCCTCCCCCATTCCCCGACCCCAAATCCCCTTCCACAAATCCCCTACCCCAAATCCCCTCCCCAAATCCCCTCCCCCAAATCCCCGCCCCCACTCCATTCGCATACCGCACTCCCCTCCACAACTCCCCTACCCGACTCCCCTACCCAACCCCCCGTCACCACACCCCTACCACACTCCCCTCCCCCACTCCGCTACCCAACTCCCATACCCCACACCCCTACCCCACTCCCCGACCCCACTCCCCGACCCCACTCCCCGACCGCACTCCACGACCCCACTCCATGACCGCAATCACCCGACACCACTCACCCGACCCCACTCACCCGATCACACTCCCCACCCCCACATCCCAACCCCACTCCCCACTCCCATGCCCCTCCCCTAATCCCCTCCCCCACACCTCTACCCCACTCTCCTCACCTCTCCTCTCTGCAACACCCCTCCCCCACTCCCCTCCCCCACTCCCCTCCCCCCTTTCCCACACCCCGTACCACACTCCCCTCCCCCACCCCGCTCCCCCACCCCGCACTCCCACTTCCCTCACACACTAACCTCCCCCACACTCCTCCCCACACTCCTCCGCACACTCCTCCCCCACTCCCCTCCCCCACTGCCCTCCCCCAAATTCCGTACCCCAAATTCTGTACCCCAAATCCACTACCCCAAATCCCCTCCCCCAAATCCCCTCCCACACTCCACTCGCTAACCGCACTCCCCTCCACAACTCCCCGACCCGACTCCCCTACCCAACCCCCCGTCAATACACCCCTACCACACTCCCCTCCCCCACTCCCCTCCCCCACTCCCTACCCAACTCCCCTACCCCACTCCCAGACCCCACTTCCCAACTCCACTCCACAACTCCACTCTGCACTCCACTCCCCTACTCCACTCCTCTCCCCCACACCTATCCTCAACTCCCCTCCCTAACTCCCCTCCCTAACACCCCTCCCCAACTCCCCTCCCTCACTCCCCTCCCCCACTCCCCTCCCACACTAACCTCCCACACTAACCTCCCCCACACTCCTCCCCACACTCCTCCCCACACTCCTCCCCAAAGTCCTCCCCAATCCCCAACCCCAATTCCCCGACCCCAAATCCCTTCCCCCAAATCCACTCCCCCAAATCCCCTTCCCCAAATAACCTCCCCCACTCCACCCGTATAGCGCACTCCCCTCCACAACTCCCCTACCCGACTCCCCTACCCAACCCCCGTCACCACACCCCCTACCACACTCCCCTCCCCCACTCCGCTCCCCCACCCCCTCCCACACTAACCTCCCCCACACTCCTCCCCACACTCCTCCGCACACTCCTCCCCCACTGCCCTCCCCCACTACCCTCCCCCACTGCCCTCCCCCACTCCCCTCCCCCAAATTCCGTACCCCAAATTCCGTACCCCAAATCCCCTACCCCAAATCCCCTACCCCAAATCCCCTCCCCCAAATCCCCTCCCCCACTCCACTCGCATACCGCACTCCCCTCCACAACTTCCCTACCCGACTCCCCTACCCAACCCCCCGTCAATACACCCCTACCCCACTCCCCTACCCCACTCCCAGACGGCACTCCCCTACTCCACTACCCTACTTCACTGTGCACTCCACTCCCCTACTCCACTCCTCTCCCCCACACCCATCCTCAACTCCCCTCCCTAACTCCGCTCCCTAACACCCCTCCCCAACTCCCCTCCCTTACTCCCCTAACCCACTACCCTCCCCCATTTCTCTAACCCACTACCCTCCCCAACTCCCCTCCCCCACTACCCTCCCCACTCCCCTCCCACACTGACCTCCCACACTAACCTCCCCCACACTAACCTCCCCCACACTCCTCCCCACACTCCTACCCACACTCCTCCCCAAAGTCCTCATCCACGCCCCTACCCCAGGTCCCCAACCCCAAATCCCTTCCCCAAATCCCTTCCCCCAAATCCCCTCCCCCAAATCCCCTCCCACAAATACCCTCCCCCACTCCACCCGCATACCGCACTCCCCTCCACAACTCCCCTACCCGACGCCCCTACCCAACCCCCCGTCACCACACCCCCTACCACACTCCCCTCCCCCACTCCCCTTCCCCACTCCCCTACCCCACTCCCCTAACCCACACCCCTACTCCACTCCCCTACTCCACTCTACACACCCCTCCTCAACTGCCCTCCCTAACTCCCCTCCCTAACACCCCTCCCCAACTCCCCTCCCTCACTCCCCTCCCCCACTCCCCTCCCACACTAACCTCCCACACTAACCTCCCCCACGCTCCTCCCCACACTCCTCCCCACACTCCTCCCCAAAGTCCTCCCCAATCCCCAACCCCAATTCCCCGACCCCAAATCCCTTCCCCCAAATCCACTCCCCCAAATCCCCTTCCCCAAATAACCTCCCCCACTCCACCCGTATAGCGCACTCCCCTCCACAACTCCCCTACCCGACTCCCCTACCCAACCCCCGTCACCACACCCCCTACCACACTCCCCTCCCCCACTCCGCTCCCCCACCCCCTCCCACACTAACCTCCCCCACACTCCTCCCCACACTCCTCCGCACACTCCTCCCCCACTGCCCTCCCCCACTACCCTCCCCCACTGCCCTCCCCCACTCCCCTCCCCCACACCACTCTGCACCCCCACTCCCCATCTCCACTCTCCTAACCCACTACCCCACCCCACTACCCCACCCCACTCCACTCCACCACTCCCCGACCCCACACCCCGACCTCACACCCCGACCCCACAACCCGACCCCACTCCCCCACGCCCGTCCCCCACGCCGTCCCCTAATCCCCTCCCCCACTCCCCTCCCCCACTCCCCTCCCCCACTCCCCTCCCAACTCCCATTCCCCATTCCCCCCCACAACCCTCCCCCACTCCCCTCCCCACTCCCCTTCCCCACTCCCAGGTTCCCACTCCCCTCCCCCACTCCCCTCCACCACAACACCCCACCCCCACTCCTCACCTCACTCCCTGCCTCAACTCCCCTCCCCCACTCCGCTACCCACACCCCTACACCACCCCCCTCCCCAGTTCTCCTCGCCCGCTCCCCTCACCTAATCCCATACCCCACTGCCCTACTCCACCCCTCTCCCCCACTCCCCTCCTCAACTCCCCTTCCTCACTCCCCTCCCCCACTCCCCTCCCTCTCTCCCCTCCCCCACTCCGCTCCCTCACTCCCCATCACACTAACCTCCCCCTCACCCCTCCCCACTCCCCTCCCGCACTACCCTCCCCCACTCCCCTCCCCCACTCCCCTCCCGCACTCCCTTCCCCAAATCCCCTACGCCAAAACCCCTACCGCACTCCCCTCCCCCACTCCCCTCCCCCACTCCCCTACCCCACCCCCTCCCCCACTCCCCTCCCGTCCACCACTCCGATTCCCTGCACCTCCTCACTTCCCTCCCCTACCACACACCTATCCCCCACCACGCTCCCTCACTCACCTACCGCACTCCCCTTCACAACTCCCCTACCCGACTCCCTTATCCAACCCCCGTTACCACACCCATACCACACTCCCCTCCGCCACTCTGCTCCCCCACTCCCCCACCCAAATCCCCGACACCACTCCCCGACCCCACTCCGGACCCCAACTCTCCTACCCCACACCCCTCCCCCACTCCCCTTCCCATACCTCCTCTCTTCCCTCCACTACCCAACTCCCCTACCCCAGACGCCTCCCTCACTCTACTCCCCCACTCCCCTTCCCTCCACCTCCTCACTGCGCTCCCCTGCCCCAATCCCCTAAATCACTACCCTACCCCACCCCCTCCCCCACTCCCCTCCCCCCACTCCCGTCCACCTCTCCGCTTCCCAGCACCTCTTCACTGCCCTCCCCTACCACACTCCCATCCCCCACTACCCTTCCCCACTCCCCTTCCCCACTTCCCTACCCTGCTCCACTCCCCCACTCCCCTTCCGCACGCCCCTCCACAACTCCCCTACCCCACTCCACGACCCCACATGCCTCCCCCACACCCCTACCCCACTCACTCCCCTACGACCCTACCCCACTCTGCTACTACACTCCCCTACCCCACTCCCTGACACCATACCCGTACCCACACCCCTACCCAACTCCGCTTCCCAACACTCCGACCCCAATACCCTCCCCCACTCCCCTTCTCTCCACCTCCTCACTGCGCTCCCCTACCCACTCCCCTTTCCCACTGCACTTTCCCACTCCCCTACCCCACTCCCCTAACTCACTTCCCTCCCCCACTCCCCTTCATTCTCTTCCTCACTGCCCTCCCCTACCCAGCTCCCCTACGCCACCGCCTCTCTCACTCCCTACGTCACTCCCTTTCCCTCCACCTGCTCACTGCCCTCCCCTACCCCACACCCCCACTCCACTCCCGTCTCAAACTGCCCTACCTCACTCCACTCCAGCAGTTACAGCCCCCACGACCCTACCCCACTCCCTTCCCCCAATCCCTTCCCCATTCCACTCCCTCTATCCCCTCTCCCATACATCTACCTCACTCCCCTCCCCCACTCCCCTCCCCCATTCCCCACCCCCACTCCCCTACCCCACTCGCCTACCACACACCCCTACCCAATCCCCTACTCCACTGACCTATCACACATCCTTCCCCCACTCCCCTCCCCATTACCCTCCCCACTCCCCTTCCCGCCAAATCCTCACTGCTCTCCCCAACCCCACTGCCCTGCCTCACCCCCTTTCCTCCACCTCCTCACTGCCCTCCCCTCCCCGACTCCCCTCATCCACTCCCATCCGCCACTCCCCTCAGCCACTCCAACACCCCACTTCCCTCCCCCACTCCCCTCCCCCACTCCCCTACATCACTCCTCACACCACTACCCTACCCCACTTCCCTCTCCAACTCCCCTCCCCAACTCCCCTCCACACTCCCCTTCCCTCCACCTCCTTAGAGCCCACCCCTACCACACTCCCTGACACCACTCTGCACCCCCACTCCCCATCTCCACTCTCCTAACCCACTACCCCACCCCACTACCCAACCCCACTCCACTCCACCACTCCCCTACCCCACTACCCCACCCCACTCCACCACTCCCCTACCCCACTACCCCACCCCACTCCACTCCCACAATCCACTACCTCAATCCCCTCCCCATAACCCGACCTCAATCCCCTCCCCCACTCCCCTAACCCACACACTTAACCAACTACCCTCCCCCACTCCCATCCCCCACTCCCCTCCCCAACTGCCCTCCTACATTCCCCTACCTCACTCCCCTACCGCACTCCCCTACCTCACTCCCCTACCCCACTCCCCTACCTCACTCCCGTTCCCCACTCCCCTCCCCAACTCCCCTCCCTAACTCCCCACCCCAACTCCGCTCCCCAACCCCGCACCCTAACTCATCTCCCCCAGTCCCCTCAACAACTCCCATACCCCACTCCCCTACCCCACCCCCTCGACAACCCCCTTCCACAATTCCCCTCCCTCAAACCCACCCCCACTCCCCTCCCTCACTCCGCTCACCCACTACCCTCCCCCGCTGCCCTCCCTCACTCGCCTCCCCATTCCCCTCCCCCACTCCCCAACTCCCCTCTCACACTAACCTACCCCACTCCCCCACTCCCCTCTCCCACACCCCTACCCCACCCCGCTTACATTCACGTCCTCACTGCCCGTCTCTACCACACTCCCACCCCACACAACCATCCCCCACTACCCTCCCCCACTTCCCAGACCGCACTCCGCTCCACAACACCCCTACCCCACACCCCTACCCCAAACCCTACACCCACTCCTCTACCACACACCACCACCCCCTCCCTCACCCTCTCCATTCCACTCCACCACCGCATCCCTCCCCCTCTCCATTGCCCTCCCCCACTTCATTTGCATCCACCTACCCCTCCAATCCCATGTTCATTCACCTCCATCACCCCCTCCCTCCCCATCTTCTATCCCATCCACCACCCCCTCCCTCCCCCTCTTCATTCCCCTCCACCACCGCCTCCATCCCCTCGTCATTCCCATCCACCAGCCCCTCCCTCCCCATCTTCATGCCCATCCTCCAAACCCTCCCTCCCCCTCTTCATTCCCCTCCACCACATCTTCCCTCCCCCTCTTCATTCCCCACCTCCCCCTCCCTCCCGCTCTTCATTCCCCACCTCCCCCTCCCTCCCCCTCTTCATTCCCCTCCACCAGCCCCTCCCTCCCCATCTTCATGCCCATCCGCCAAACCCTCCCTCCCCCTCTTCATTCCCCTCCACCACATCTTCCCTCCCCCTCTTCATTCCCCACCACCCCTCCCTCCCGCTCTTCATTCCCCACCTCCCCCTCCCTCCCCCTCTTCATTCCCCTCCACCACCCCCTCCCTCCACTTATTCATTCCCCACCACCCCCTCCCTCCCCCTCTTCATTGCCCACCTCCCGCTCCCTGCCCCTCTTCATTCCCTCCACCTCCCCCTCCCTCCCCCTCTTCATTTCTCTCCACCACCGCTACCTCCCACTCGTCATTCCCATCCACCACCCCTCCCCCATCTTCATTCCCCTCCACCAGCCCCTCCGGCCCCAACCTCATTCAATTCCTCCAACCCCTCCCTCCCCCTCTTCATTCCCCTCCACCACCCCCTCCCTCCTGCTCTTCATTCCCCTCCACCTCCCGCTCCCTCCCCCTCATCATTCCCATCTACCTCCCCCACCCTCCTCCTCTTCATTATCTACCACCATCCCCTCCCTCCCCCTCTTCATTCCCCTCCACCTCCCCCTCCCTCCCACTCTTCATTACCCTCCACCACCCCCTCCCTCCACCTCTTCATTCCCCTCCACCTCCCCCTCCCTCCCCAACTTCATTACCCTCCACCACCCCCTCCCTCCACCTCTTCATTCCCCTCCACCACCCCCTCCCTCCACCTCTTCATTATCATCCATCACCCCCTCCCACACCCTCTTCCTTCTCCTCCGTACCCCCTCCCTCCCCCTCTTCATTCTCCTCCACCAACCCCTCCCTCCCTCTCTTCATTCCCCTCCACCTCCCCCTCCCTCCCCTCTTCATTCCCATCCACCTCCCCCACCCTTCTCCTCTTCATTCCCCACCACCATCCCCTCCCTCCCCCTCTTCATTCCCCTCCACCTCCCCCTCCCTCCCCCTCTTCATTACCTTCCACCACTCCCTCCCTCCCCCTCTTCATTCCCCTCCACCACCCCTCCCTCCACCTCTTCATTATCATCCATCACCCCATCCCACACCCTCCTCTTTCTCCTCCATACCCCCTCTCTCCCCCTCTTCATTCCCATCTACCACCCCTCCCTCCCCCTCTTTATTCACCTCCACCACCCCCTCAGTCCCCCATTCATTCCACTCCACCTCCCCCTCCCTCCATTCCTCTCCACCTCCCCTCCCTCCCCCTCTTCATTCCCCTCCACCTCCCCCTCCCTCAGCTCTTCATTCCCCTCCACCTCCCCCTCTCTCCCCCCTTCATTCCCCTCCACCTGCCCCTCCCTCCCCCTCTTCATTCTCCTCCACCACCCCCACCTCCCCCTCTTCTTTCTCCTCCACCAACCCCTCCCTCCCCCTCTTCATTCCACCCCACCACCCCTCACTCCCTCTCTTCATTCCCCTCCACCACACCCTCCCTCCCCCTCTTCATTCCCCCCCACCACACCCTCACTTCCCCTATTCATTCCATTCCAACTCCCCCTCCCTCCATTCCTCTCCACCTCCCCTCCCTCCCCCTCTTCATTCCCCTCCACCACCCCCTCCCTCCCCTCTTCATTCCCCTCCACCTCCCCCTCCCTCCCCATCTTCATTCCCCTCCACCTGCCCCTCGCTCCCCTCTTCATTCTCCTCCACCACCCCCTCCCTCCCCCTCTTCTTTCTCCTCCACCAACCCCTCCCTCCCCCTCTTCATTCCCCTCCACCACCCCTCCCTCCCTCTCTTCATTCCCCTCCACCTGCCCCTCCCTCCCCCTCTTCATTCTCCTCCACCACCCCCACCTCCCCCTCTTCTTTCTCCTCCACCAACCCCTCCCTCCCCTCTTCATTCCCCCCCACCACCCCTCCCTCCCTCTCTTCATTCCCCTCCACCACACCCTCCCTCCCCCTCTTCATTCCCCTCCACCACCCCCTCACACCCCCTATTCATTCCATTCCAACTCCCCCTCCCTCCATTCCTCTCCACCTCCCCTCCCTCCCCCTCTTCATTACCCTCCACCACCCCATCCCTCCCCTCTTCATTCCCCTCCACCTCCCCTTCCTCCCCCTCTTCATTCCCCTCCACCTGCCCCTCCCTCCCCCTCTTCATTCTCCTCCACCACCCCCTCCCTCCCCCTCTTCTTTCTCCTCCACCAACCCCTCCCTCCCCCTCTTCATTCCCCTCCACCACCCCTCCCTCCCTCTCTTCATTCCCCTCCACCACACCCTCCCTCACCCTGTTCATCCCCCTCCACCTCCCCCTCCCTCCCCCTCTTCATTTTCCTCCTCCTCCCCCTCCCTCCCCCTCTTCATTCTCCTCCACCTCCCCCTCCCTCCCCGTCTTCATTGCCCTCCACCCCCTCCCCCTCTTCATTCCCCTCCACCTCTACCTCCCTGCCCCTCTGCATTCCCTTCCACCACCCCCTCCCGCCCCCTTCATTCCCCTCCACCTCCCCTCCCCCTCTTCATTCCCCTCCACCACCCCCTCCCTCCCCCTCTTTTTTCCCCTCCACCTTCCCCTCCCTCCCCCTCTTCATTCCCCCCACATTTCCCTCCCTCCCCCTCTTCATTCCCCTCCCCCTCCCGCCCCCTCTTCATTCCCCTACCCTCTCCCCCACTCCCTTCCCCCACTCCCTTCCACTCTCCCCTCCGCCAATCTCGCACTCTCTCCTTCTTCCACACTCCTCCTCCCACTTTCCCCCTCCTTTCTGACCATTGCCCTCCCCCACTCTCCTCTCAAACTCCCCTCCCCACTCTCTGCCACACTCCCCCTCCCCATCCCCCAGTCCCCTCCCCAACTTCCTTCCACACTACCCTCTCCCTCCCCTCACACTCCCCTCCCCCTAACACTCCCCTCCCCCTCACCATTACACACCCTCCCCTTCCCCTCTCCTATTTCCCCACTCCCCATCCTCCACTCTACTTCCGCATTCCCCACTCACCTCCCCTCTCATTCTGCCATTCCCCTCAACGCACCCCTCCCCCACTCGTCCCCGGTCCCCACTCCCCTTTCCCCTCCCACATCCCACTCCCCTCTCTCACTCCTATCGTCCACTCCAGTCCTCCACTCCTTACTTCGCTCCCCTCCACCCCTTGTTCGCATCCTCTCCCCCTCAGACCTGGTCTTCCTCCACACTGCCCTCCCTCTCACATCCCCCACTTCCACTCCCACACTCCCTCTCACACACACCCATCCGCCACTCCCCTCCATCTGCCCTACCCTCAAAACCCTCTCCCCCACTACCTTGCTCCACTACCCTCCGCCACTACCCACCCCACTCGGTCAACTCCCCTCCCCCACTCCCTTCTCTCCCGTCCCTCGTCCCCCACTCCCCTTCCCCTCTCCCCACACCTCCACCTCCCCTGCCAAACACCCCTCCCAACTCCTCTGCCGACTCACCTTCACCCCCGCCCCTCCCCCGCTGCCCTCGCCCATACCCCTGCCCCTCTACCTCCCCCCAACACCCTGCACTAAATCCCCTCCCTCACTACCCTCCCAACCCCACCTCACCCCCACTCCCGTGCCCCTAAGCCCTACCCACTCCCCGCTCTCCTGTCCCCCTCCCCCAATCCCCTCCCTCCCCTCCCCACTCCACTTCCTCCCATCTCCCACTTCTCTCCCTCCCCCACCATTACCCCGCCCCACTTCCAAACACCCCTCCCCTACTCCCGTCCTCCTCCACCCCACTCCACTCCCCACTCCCGTCCTCCACTACCGCCCCCCACACCCCTCCCCCTCCCCTCCCACTCTGCCCTCCCCAACTCTCCCCACACTCCCCTCCCCCACTCCCGTCCCGCACTCACCCTAACCCTAACCCACTCTCGTTCCCCTACATCCTCATTCCACCTCTCCCTCCCCGCATCCCTGCCCCTTCCCCACATGCCTCCCCACCCCCTCCCCTCCACTCCCCTCACACTCCCAACTGCAAATCCCCTCCTCCATTCCCCTAACTACCCTCTCCCCACTCCACTCCCCTCACTCCCCAACCCCTCCTCTCACTCCTGTCCCCAAACCCCTCCCCCACTCCCTTCGCCCACCCCTCCCCCACTTCTCCCCCACTCCTCCCACACTTCCCTCCTCCAACCCTCCCCCACTACCCCCGCACTCCTCCCCCACTCCTTCCACTTCCAACTCCAAATCCCCTCACCCACTCTGCTAACTCCGCACTGCAGTCCCCTAACGTCCCTCTGCCCACTCTATTCCCCCTCTTCCCTCCCTCCCCAACCCCTCCCCTCACTCCTGTCCCCAGTCCCCTCCCCCCACTCCCCTCCCCCACTCCGCCCGCACTCCCCTCCCCCACTCCTCCCTACTCCCCTCCCCCAATCCCCTTCCTCAAACCGCTCCCCCAGCCTCTCCCCTCCCCCAAGAGCTCCCCTCCCCCACTCCTCTCCCCCACTCACCTACCCCACTCCCCACTCCCCTCCCATTTCCCTCCCCACTCTCACTTCCCCCACGCCTCTCCTCCATTGCCCTCGTACATTCCCCTCCTCAGTCCACTGCCCTCCGCACTCACCCTCTCCAACACCTCTCCCCAACTCTCTTCCCCCTCCTTAACCCAATTTACTATCCCACCCACTCCATTCACTCACTCCCTTACCCGTCCCCTCCCCATTCCTCTCCCCTTCCACTCCCCACCCCTCCTCTCCCCACTCCTCTCCCCATCCTCTCCCCACCCCTCCACTCGCCCACTCCCCTACCCCATTTCCCTCCCCACTCATCTTCCCACTCATCTCCCATCCCTCAATCCCCTCCCCACTTTCCTCCTCCACACCCGCTGCCCCCATTGCCCTCCCCTCCGCGACTCCCTTCACCTCTCACATCTCCCTCCCCTCACAGCCCCCTACTCCACTCCGCTTCCTCTCCCACATCTCCCACCGCCCTTCCCTCCCGCACCCCTTCCCAACTCCCCTCCTTTCCCCTACCCCACCTCACACACTCACTCCAATTTTCCCACTCGCCTTCCCCCATTCCCCTTTCCTAGTCCCTCCCTAACTCCCACTTCTCTCACCCATTCCCGTCTCCCATTCCCCTCCCCCACTCCCTCACCTCACCCACTCCTCTCCCGCACACCCCTCCAGAAGAACCCTCCCCACCGCAATCCACTCCCACTCCCCTCCCCCAACCCCCGAACTCCCCTCCTCTTCCCCACTCCATTCCCCCACTCCCTTCCCTCTTCGACCCCTCCCTCACTCCTCTCCCCACTCCCCTCCCTCACTCCCCTCCCTCCACAACCCTTACCCCCCAACCCCTCCCTCACGCCCCTTCCCAACTCCCCTCCCCAACACACCTCTCCCACTCCCCTCCCCCACTCCCCTCCGCCACTCTTCTGCCAATCCCACCACTCCTCCCCGACTTGCCACACTCCCTACCCCAACCCCTCCCTCACGCCCCTCCCCAACTCCCCTCCCCAACACACCTCTCCCACTCCCCTCCCCCACTCCCCTCCCCCACTCTTCTGCCAATCCCACCACTCCTCCCCGACTTGCCACACTCCCTACCCCAACCCCTCCCACACTCCCCTCCTCACCCTCCTCTCCTGCCCAACACCTCAACCCCTCCCCACTCCCCTCCCCCGCTCCCCTCCCCAATCCCCTCCCCTAACCCCCAACTCTGCGCTCCCCCACTCCTCTCCATCTCTCCCATCTTTGCTCTCTCACTCCCCTCCTAATATCCTTGCCACATCTCCATCCCCCACCCCCCTGCCACACCCCCTACTCCCTCAGTCACATCCTCCACGCCACTCCCCACCACCCTCTCCCAATTCCACTCACCCTCCCCCAATCCCACTCCCCTCCCCCCAATCCCACTCACCTTCCCCCAATCCCATGCACCCTCCCCCAATACCACTCACACTCCCCCAAGACCACGCACCCTCTCCCACTCCACTCCCCCACTCCCATCCCCCACTTCCCTCCCTCACCCCCTTCAACACCTATCTCACCACTTCCCTCCCTTCCCCACGCCCCTCATGACTCCGCTCCCCCTTTCCACTTCCCCAATTCACACATTCACTCCCCTCATCCTCCTCACTCACCTCCACCTCCCCTCTCCCATTGCCCTCTCCACTCCCCTCCCCCACTCCCCTCCCCCATTCCCTTCCCACACCCCCAGTCCCTTTCCCCTCTCCTCCCCAATACCCCATCACCTACCCCCTCCCCTCTCCTCCCCAACAACCTCCCACTTACCCCTCCACTCTCCTCCCCAACACCCCCTCCCCCTCAACTCCCCTCCCCCACTCCCCTCTCCACTCCCCTCCCCCTCCCCCACTACCCTCCCCATTCCCTTCCCCTCTCACTCCCCCACCCCCCACCACCACGCCCTTCCCCCTCAACATGCCCACTCTATTCCCCCACTCCCTTCCCTCTCCCCTTCCCCCTTCCCCCTCCCCAATCCCCTACACAACACCCACCCCCTACTTCTCATCGGCTTCCGCCACTCCCCTCCGCCACTCCCATCTTTCACTGCCCTCCCCCACTACCCTCCTCGAGTCCCCTTCCCCACTGCCCTGTCCACTCGCCTCCTTTCCCCACTCCACTCCCCTCTCCCCTCCCGCACCGCACGGTGCACACTCACCTGCCTCTCCCACTTCCCTCCCCCTCCCCACTCCCCTACTCCCCCTAACCTGCCACTCTCCCCTCCCCTGCCCTTCCCGTCCCACATCCCCCTCCCCACTCCATTCCCAAACTCCCCTTCCCCCTCCACCTCCCCCACTCCAAGCCCCCATTCCCCACCCATCCCCCACTCCACCACTTTCCTCGCTCACTCCCATCCTCCACTGCACTCCCCACTCCTCTCTAACCTCCCCTACACCCCTTCACTTACCACACTCTCCCCCTCACATACCCTCTCTCTCCCCCTCACATCCCCTCTCCCTCCCCACAACCCTCCCTCTGCCGCACTCACTCTCCCCCACTCCCCTAACTCCCCTCCCTGTTCCCTGCACTCCATCCCACTGCCCTCCTTTATTCCCTTCCTGCTCCCCCTCTATCACTCCCATCCCCCTCCCCGACCTTCCCCCTCCCTCCCCACTCTATTCCCCCACTCCCTTCCATCTCCCCTTCCCCCTTCCGCCTTACCCCCTCCCCAATCCCTTCCACAACACCCACCCCCTACTTCTCATCGGCCTCCCCCACTCCTCTCCGCCATTCCCATCTTCACTACCCTCCCCCAGTACCCTTACCCACTACCCTCCCCCACTACCGCACACCTCCCCCACTACCCTCCGCGAGTCCCCTTCTCCAACGCCCTGTCCACTCCCCTCCTTTCCTCACTCCACTCCCCTCCCTCCCCCTCCCCACCACACTCTGCACACACTCCCGTCTCCCATTCCCTACCCCTCCACACTCCCCCTATCCCCACTCCCCTTCCCCTGCATCACTCCCCTTAACTTCTCACATCCCCCTCCTCCACTCACATCCTCACTCCACTCCCCCACTCCAAGACCCCATTCCTCACTCCCTCCCTCACTCCACTACTCTCCTGCCTCACTCCCATCCGCCACTCCACTCCTCACTCCTCTCTCCCCTCCCGTACACCCTTTCACTCACCACCCTCTCCCCCTCACATCCCCTCTCCCTCAACACAACCCTCCCCCTGCCCCACTCACCCTCCCCCACTCCCCTAACTTTGCACACCCACTCCCCAACTCCCCTCCCTGTTCCCTGCACCCCACCCCACTTCCCTCCCTTATTCCCTTCCTGCTCCCCCTCTACCACTCCCATCCCCCTCCCTGCCCTTCCCCCTCCCCTTCCCCACTCTATTCCCCCACTCCCTTCCCTCTCCCCTTCTCCACCTCCCCAATCCCCTCCACCACTCACCTACCCTACTCCTCATTGGCTAACCCCATTTCCCTCCGCCACTCGCCTCCCCCACTACCATCCACCTACCCCGTTACCCTCCACGAGTCCCCTTCCCCACATCCCTTCTCCACTGCCCTACCACCTCCCCTCCCTTCCCCACACCCCTCTTCTGTCCCCTAACCAACACTGCAAACTCACTCCCATTTCCCACTCCACTCTCACTGCCACCTTGCACATTCCTCTCCCTGCTCCCCTCACCCTCCCCTGCCCAGTCCCCTCCCCTACTCCCCTCCCCAACCCCCTGCACTCCCCTCCCACACTCCCCACTCTCCTCCCTCACTCGCATCCTCCACTCTAGTTCCTACTCCTCTCTCCCGTCCCCTTTACCGCCCACTCACCACCCTCTCCCCTCACACTCCCTCTCACTCCCCACTACCCTCCCCCAATCCCACTCACCCTCCCCCACTCTCCCTCCCCCGTGCCCCTTCTGCTCTGCCCTCCCCCTCCCTCACGCCCCATCCCCAATCCCTTCGCTCACACCTTTCCCCCAGTCCCATCAACCCTTCCCTCCCCTTCCCCCTCACGCAACACCCCCTCCTACACTCCTCAGCACCTCCCCACTCCTCTTCTGCCTCCCTTCCCCTACCCCCAACCTCCACTACCCTCCCCCACTCCCTTCCCCACTCCCCTCCTCCACTCTTCCACTCCCAACTGACCTCCCGCATGTCCCACACCCCTCCCCCAAAGCCCCACCACACCCCCTCTCTCCTCCCACTCCACAACTCTCCCCTCCCCTCTCCCACTTGCCTCCTCTCCCCTCCCCTCCACCACACGCCTCCTCTCCCCTCCCCTCTCCCACTCGCCTCCTCTCCCTTCCCCTCCCACACTTGCCTCCTCTCTCCCCCCCACTACGCCTCCTCTCCCCTCCCCTTCCCCACACGCCTCCTCTCCCCTCCCCTCTCCCACTCGCCTCCTCTCCCCTCCCCTCCCACACTTGCCTCCTCTCTCCTCCCCACTACGCCTCCTCTCCACTCCCCTCCCCCACTCCCCACTACCGACTAAATTCCACCACTTCCCACTCTCCACTCTCGTCCCCCAATCTCCACTCCCGTACACCCCTCCCCCAGTCCTTTCATCACTCCACTTTTCACTCCCCTATCCCTCACCCCTCCTCCACTCACCTCGACCTCTCCCCTCCACTCCCCTCCCCATACCCACTCCACTTCCATTTCCCCTATTCCTCACCCCTCACACACTCCCCTCCCCTCTCACCTCCACTCCCCTCTCCACTCCTCTTCCCACTTCGCTCCCCCACTCCCCTCCCCACTCCCCTCCTCTCCCATCCCCCACTCCCCTCCCCCACTGCCCTCCCCCACTCTCCACTCCTCACTCCAACTCCCCTTCGCCACAAGTCTGGATTGAATTGGCTCTTTCCTGGTGTGTGAATGGGACTCAGTACCACTCCAGCTGTTATTAAGTACTTTAGATAGGTCAGTTTTTGTCCAGTGTGTGCAGGAGCGTTTTCTGACACAGTATGTAGACAGGCCAACCAGGGGCGATGCCACATTGGATTTGGTACTGGGAAATGAACCCGGCCAGGTGTGAGATTTAGATGTAGGTGAGCACTTTGGTGATAGTGATCACAATTCGGTTAGGTTTACCTTAGCGATGGGCAGGGACAGGTATATACCGCAGGGCAAAAATTATAGCTGGGGGAAAGGAAATTATGATGCGATTAGGCAGGATTTAGGATGCGTAGGATGGGGAAGGAAACTGCAGGGGATGGGAACAATCGAAATGTGGAGCTTATTCAAGGAGCAGCTACTGTGTGTCCTTGATAAGTATGTACCTGTGAGGCAGGGAGGAAGTTGTCGAGCGAGGGAGCCGTGGTTTACTGAAGAAGTTGAAGTGCTTATCAAGAGGAAGAAGAAGGCTTATGTTAGGATGAGACGTGAAGGCTCAGTTAGGGCGCTTGAGAGTTACAAGCCAGCCAGGAAGGATCTAAAGGGAGAGCTAAGAAGAGCAAGGAGAGGACACGAGAAGTCATTGGCGGATAGGATCAGGGAAAACCTTAAGGCTTTCTATAGGAATATCAGGAATAAAAGAATGACTAGAGTTAGATTAGGGCCAATCAAGGATAGTAGTGGGAAGTTGTGTGTGGAATCAGAGGAGATAGGGGAAGTGTTAAATGAATATTTTGCGTCAGTATTTACAGTAGAGAATGAAAATGTTGTTGAGGAGAATACTGAGATTCAGGCTACTAGGCTAAATGGGATTGAGATTCACAAGGAGGAGGTGTTATCAATTTTGGAAAGTGTGAAAATAGATAAGTCGCCTGGGCCAGATGGGATTTATCCTAGGATTCTCAGGGAAGCCAGGGAGGAGATTGCAGAGCCTTTGTCCTTGATCTTTATGTCGTCATTGTCGACAGGAATAGTGCCGGAAGACTGGAGGATAGCAAATGTTGTCCCCTTGTTCAAGAAGGGGAGTAGAGACAGCCCTGGTAATTATAGACCTGTGAGCCTTACTTCGGTTGTGGGTAAAATGTTGGAAAAGGTTATAAGAGACAGGATTTATAATCATCTTGAAAAGAATAAGTTCATTAGAGATAGTCAGCACGGTTTTGTGACAGGTAGGTCGTGCTTCACAAACCTTATTGAGTTTTTCGAGAAGGTGACCAAACAGGTGGATGAGGGTAAAGCAGTGGATGTGGTGTATATGGATTTCAGTAAGGCGTTTGATAAGGTTCCCCACGGTAGGCGATTGCAGAAAATACAGAGGTATGGGGTTGAAGGTGATTTAGAGATTTGGATCAGAAATTGGCTAGCTGAAAGAAGACAGAGGGTGGTGGTTGATGGCAAATGTTCATCCTGGAGTTTAGTTACTAGTGGTGTACCGCAAGGATCTGTTTTGGGGCCACTGCTGTTTGTCATTTTTATAAATGACCTGGAAGAGGGTGTAGAAGGGTGGGTTAGTAAATTTGCGGATGACACGAAGTTCAGTGGAGTTGTGGATAGTGCCGAAGGATGTTGTAGGTTACAGAGGGACATAGATAGGCTGCAGTGCTGGGCTGAGAGATGGCAAATGGAGTTTAATGCGGAAAAGTGCGAGGTGATTCACTTTGGAAGGAGTAACAGGAATGCAGAGTACTGGGCTAATGGGAAGATTCTTGGGAGTGTAGATGAACAGCGAGATCTTGGTGTCCATGTGCATAAATTCCTGAAGGTTGCTCCCCAGGTTAATAGGGCTGTTAAGAAGGCATATGGTGTGTTAGCTTTTATTAGTAGGGGGATCGAGTTTCGGAGCCACGAGGTCATGCTGCAGCTGTACAAAACTCTGGTGAGACCGCACCTGGAGTATTGCGTGCAGTTCTGGTCACCACATTATAGGAAGGAAGTGGAAGCTTTGGAAAGGGTGCAGAGGAGATTTACTAGGATGTTGCCTGGTATGGAGGGAAGGTCTTACGAGGAAAGGCTGAGGGACTTGAGGTTGTTTTCGTTGGAGAGAAGGAGGAGGAGAGGTGACTTAATAGAGACATATAAGATAATCAGAGGGTTAGATAGGGTGGATAGTGAGAGTCTTTTTCCCCGGATGGTGATGGCAAACACGAGGGGACATAGCTTTAAGTTGAGGGGTGATAGATATAGGACAGATGTGAGAGGTAGTTTCTTTACTCAGAGAGTAGTAGGGGCGTGGAACGCCCTGCCTGCAGCAGTAGTAGATACGCCAACGTTTAGGGCATTTAAGTGGTCATTGGATAGACATATGGATGAAAATGGAATAGTGTAGGTCAGATGGTTTCACAGGTCGGCGCAACATCGAGGGCCGAAGGGCCTGTACTGCGCTGTAATGTTCTAATTCTAAATTCGATTAGTGGTCTGGGTAGAATTGGCTCATTCCTGGTTGGTGAGTGGGGTTCAGTACCACTCCAGCCGGTATTAATAAAAGCCTGTATTGAATTGGCTCATTCCTGGTGTGTGAGTGGGACTCAGTAGCACCCCATCTGTTATTAATAGTGGTCTGGGTAGAATTGGCTCATTCCTGGTGTGTGAGTGGGACTCAGTACCACCCCATCTGTTATTAATAGTGGTCTGGGTAGAATTGGCTCATTCCTGGTGGGTGAGTGGGGTTCAGTACCACTCCAGCTGGTATTAATAGAGGTCTGGATTGAATTGGCTCTTTCCTGGTGGGTGAGTGGGGCGGCTCAGTACCACCCCATCTGCTATTAATAGAGGTCTGCAATGAACTGGCTCTTTCCTGGTTTGTGAGTGGGACTCAGTACCACTCCAGCTGGTATTGATTGATGTTTGGAAAGAACTGTCCCTTTCCTGGTGTGTGAGTGGGACACAGTGCCAGATCACCCGGGGTTAATAGAGTCCTGGAATGAACTGTCTCTTCTCTGCTGTGTGAGTGGGATTCAGTCCCACTCCAAATCTTACTAATAGAGGCCTGCATTGAATTGGCTCTTTCCGGGTGTGTGATTGGGGCTCAGAACCACTCCAGCTGGTATGAAAAGAGGTCTGGATTGAATTGGCTCTTTTTGGTGTGTGAGTGGGACTCAGTACCACTCCAGCTGGTATTAATAGCGGCCTGGATTGAATTGGTTGCTGCTGGTGCCTGAGGGGGGCTCAGTACCATCCTGCTGGTATTAATAGAGGTCTGGATGGAATTGTCTCTTTCCTGGTGTGTCCGTGAGAATCAGTACCATTCCAGCTGGTATTAAACGAGGCCTGGAATGAATTGGCTCCTTCTGTTGTGTGAGTGGGACACAGTGCCAGATCACCCGGGGTTAATAGAGTCCTGGAATGAACTGTCTCTTCTCTGCTGTGTGAGTGGGATTCAGTCCCACTCCAAATGTTATTAATAGAGGCCTGCAATGAATTGGCGCTTTACTGTTGTGTGAGTGGGACTCAGTACCACTCCAGCTAGTATGAATAGATGCCTGGATTGAATTGGCTCTTTCCTGGAGTGTGAGTGGTGCTCAGTACCACTCCAGCTGGTATTAAAAGAGGTTTGGATTGAATTGGCTCTTTCATGGTGTTTGATTGAGACTCAGTGCCAGTACATCCGGTGTTAAAAGAGTCATGGAATGAACTGTCTCTTCTCTGCTGTTTGAGTGGGACTCAGTACCACTCCAAATGTTATTAATAGAGGCCTGCATTGAATTGTCTCTTTCCTGGTGTGTGAGTGGGGCTCGGTACAACTCCTGCTGGTATTGATAGCGGCCTGGATTGTATTGGCTCTTTCTGGTGTCTGAGTGGGGCTCAGTACCAATCCTGCTGGTATTAATATAGGTCTGGATGGAATTGACTCTTTCCTGGTGTGTGCGTGAGACTCTGTACCACTCCAGCTGGTATTAATAGAGGTCTGGATTGAATTGGTTCTTTCCTGGGGAGTGAGTGGGGATCTGTACCACTCCAGCTGGTATTAATAGAGGTCTGGATAGAATT
Source organism: Heterodontus francisci (assembly GCF_036365525.1). Classification (NCBI taxonomy): domain Eukaryota; kingdom Metazoa; phylum Chordata; class Chondrichthyes; order Heterodontiformes; family Heterodontidae; genus Heterodontus; species Heterodontus francisci. The sequence continues at coordinate 1,505,435 of NW_027141266.1, read as the reverse complement.
GGCTCTTTCCTGGTGTGTGAGTGGGACTCAGAACCACTCCAGCTGGTATTAATAGAGGTCGGGATTGAATTGGCTCTTTCCTGGTGTGTGAGTGGGACTCAGAACCACTCCAGCTGGTATGAATAGAGGTCTGGATTGAATTGGCTCTTTCCTGGTGTGTGAGTGGGGATCTGTACCACTCCAGCTGGTATTAATAGAGGCCCAGATTGAATTGCCTCTTTCTGGTGTGTGAGTGGGTCTCAGTACCACTCCAAATGGTATTAATAGAGGCCTGGAATGAACTGCCCTTTCCTGGTTTGTGACAGGGACTCAGTACCCCTCCAGCTAGTATTAATAGAGGCCTGGATTGTATTGGCTCTTTCTGGTGTCTGCGTGGGGCTCAGAACCATTCCTGCCGGTATTAATTGAGGTCTGGATTGAATTGGCGTTTTCCTGGTGTGTGAGTGGGGGTTAACTCCATTCCAGCTGGTATTTATGGAGGCCTAGATTGAATTGGCCGTTTCCTGGTGTGTGAGTGGGGCTCAGAACCACTCCAGCTGGTATTAATAGAAGCCTGGAATGAACTGTCCCTTTCCTGCTGTGTGAATGGGACTCAGTCGCACTGCAGCTTGTATTATTGATGTCTGGATTGAATTGGCACTTTCCTGGTGTGTGAGTGGGGCTCAGAACCACTCCAGCTGGGATTAAAAGAGGTCTGGACTGAATTCGCTCTTTCCGGGTGTGTGAATGGGGTTCAGTACCAGTCCAGCTGCTTTTCCTGGAGTTCTGGATTGAATTGCCTCTTTCCTGGTGTGTGAGGGGGCTCAGTACCATTCCAGCTGGTATTAACAGAGGCCTGGATTGAATTGGCTCTTTCCTGGTGGGTGAGTGGGGCGGCTCAGTACCACTCCAGCAGGTATTGATTGATGTTTGGAAAGAACTGTCCCTTTCCTGGTGTGTGAGTGGGACACAGTGCCAGATCACCCGGGGTTAATAGAGTCCTGGAATGAACTGTCTCTTCTCTGCTGTGTGAGTGGGATTCAGTCCCACTCCAAATGTTACTAATAGAGGCCTGCTTTGAATTGGCTCTTTCCGGGTGTGTGAGTGGGACTCAGTACCACTCCAGCTGGTATTAATAGCGGCCTGGATTGAATTGGTTGCTGCTGGTTCCTGAGGGGGGCTCAGTACCATCCTGCTGGTATTAATAGAGGTCTGGATGGAATTGTCTCTTTCCTGGTGTGTCCGTGAGAATCAGTACCATTCCAGCTGGTATTAAACGAGGCCTGGAATGAATTGGCTCCTTCTGTTGTGTGAGTGGGACACAGTGCCAGTACACCTGGTGTTAAAAGAGTCATGGAATGAACTGTCTCTTCTCTGCTGTTTGAGTGGGACTCAGGACCACTCCAAATGTTATTAATAGAGGCCTGCATTGAATTGTCTCTTTCCTGGTGTGTGAGTGGGGCTCGGTACAACTCCAGCTGGTATTGATAGCGGCCTGGATTGTATTGGCTCTTTCTGGTGTCTGAGTGGGGCTCAGTACCAATCCTGCTGGTATTAATATAGGTCTGGATGGAATTGACTCTTTCCTGGTGTGTGTGTGAGACTCTGTACCACTCCAGCTGGTATTAATAGAGGTCTGGATTGAATTGGTTCTTTCCTGGGGAGTGAGTGGGGATCTGTACCACTCCAGCTGGTATTAATAGAGGTCTGGATAGAATTGGCTCTTTCCTGGTGTGTGAGTGGGACTCAGAACCACTCCAGCTGGTATTAATAGAGGTCGGGATTGAGTTGGCTCTTTCCTGGTGTGTGAGTGGGACTCAGAACGACTCCAGCTGGTATGAATAGAGGTCTGGATTGAATTGGCTCTTTCCTGGTGCGTGAGTGGGGATCTGTACCACTCCAGCTGGTATTAATAGAGGCCCAGATTGAATTGCCTCTTTCTGATGTGTGAGTGGGTCTCAGTACCACTCCAAATGGTATTAATAGAGGCCTGGAATGAACTGCACTTTCCTGGTTTGTGACTGGGACTCAGTACCCCTCCAGCTAGTATTAATAGAGGCCTGGATTGTATTGGCTCTTTCTGGTGTCTGCGTGGGGCTCAGAACCATTCCTGCTGGTATTAATTGAGGTCTGGATTGAATTGGCGCTTTCCTGGTGTGTGAGTGGGGGTTAACTCCATTCCAGCTGGTATTTATGGAGGCCTAGATTGAATTGGCCGTTTCCTGGTGTGTGAGTGGGGCTCAGAACCACTCCAGCTGGTATTAATAGAAGCCTGGAATGAACTGTCCCTTTCCTGCTGTGTGAATGGGACTCAGTCGCACTGCAGCTTGTATTATTGATGTCTGGATTGAATTGGCACTTTCCTGGTGTGTGAGTGGGGCTCAGAACCACTCCAGCTGGGATTAAAAGAGGTCTGGACTGAATTCGCTCTTTCCGGGTGTGTGAATGGGGTTCAGTACCAGTCCAGCTGCTTTTCTTGGAGTTCTGGATTGAATTGCCTCTTTCCTGGTGTGTGAGGGGGCTCAGTACCATTCCAGCTGGTATTAACAGAGGCCTGGATTGAATTGGCTCTTTCCTGGTGGGTGAGTGGGGCGGCTCAGTACCACTCCAGCTGGTATTGATTGATGTTTGGAAAGAACTGTCCCTTTCCTGGTGTGTGAGTGGGACACAGTGCCAGATCACCCGGGGTTAATAGAGTCCTGGAATGAACTGTCTCTTCTCTGCTGTGTGAGTGGGATTCAGTCCCACTCCAAATGTTACTAATAGAGGCCTGCATTGAATTGGCTCTTTCCGGGTGTGTGAGTGGGACTCAGTACCACTCCAGCTGGTATTAATAGCGGCCTGGATTGAATTGGTTGCTGCTGGTTCCTGAGGGGGGCTCAGTACCATCCTGCTGGTATTAATAGAGGTCTGGATGGAATTGTCTCTTTCCTGGTGTGTCCGTGAGAATCAGTACCATTCCAGCTGGTATTAAACGAGGCCTGGAATGAATTGGCTCCTTCTGTTGTGTGAGTGGGACACAGTGCCAGTACACCTGGTGTTAAAAGAGTCATGGAATGAACTGTCTCTTCTCTGCTGTTTGAGTGGGACTCAGCACCACTCCAAATGTTATTAATAGAGGCCTGCATTGAATTGTCTCTTTCCTGGTGTGTGAGTGGGGCTCGGTACAACTCCAGCTGGTATTGATAGCGGCCTGGATTGTATTGGCTCTTTCTGGTGTCTGAGTGGGGCTCAGTACCAATCCTGCTGGTATTAATATAGGTCTGGATGGAATTGACTCTTTCCTGGTGTGTGTGTGAGACTCTGTACCACTCCAGCTGGTATTAATAGAGGTCTGGATTGAATTGGTTCTTTCCTGGGGAGTGAGTGGGGATCTGTACCACTCCAGCTGGTATTAATAGAGGTCTGGATAGAATTGGCTCTTTCCTGGTGTGTGAGTGGGACTCAGAACCACTCCAGCTGGTATTAATAGAGGTCGGGATTGAGTTGGCTCTTTCCTGGTGTGTGAGTGGGACTCAGAACGACTCCAGCTGGTATGAATAGAGGTCTGGATTGAATTGGCTCTTTCCTGGTGCGTGAGTGGGGATCTGTACCACTCCAGCTGGTATTAATAGAGGCCCAGATTGAATTGCCTCTTTCTGATGTGTGAGTGGGTCTCAGTACCACTCCAAATGGTATTAATAGAGGCCTGGAATGAACTGCACTTTCCTGGTTTGTGACTGGGACTCAGTACCCCTCCAGCTAGTATTAATAGAGGCCTGGATTGTATTGGCTCTTTCTGGTGTCTGCGTGGGGCTCAGAACCATTCCTGCTGGTATTAATTGAGGTCTGGATTGAATTGGCGCTTTCCTGGTGTGTGAGTGGGGGTTAACTCCATTCCAGCTGGTATTTATGGAGGCCTAGATTGAATTGGCCGTTTCCTGGTGTGTGACTGGGGCTCAGAACCACTCCAGCTGGTGTTAATAGAAGCCTGGAATGAACTGTCCCTTTCCTGCTGTGTGAATGGGACTCAGTCGCACTGCAGCTTGTATTATTGAGGTCTGGATTGAATTGGCACTTTCCTGGTGTGTGAGTGGGGCTCAGAACCACTCCAGCTGGGATTAAAAGAGGTCTGGACTGAATTCGCTCTTTCCGGGTGAGTGAATGGGGTTCAGTACCAGTCCAGCTGCTTTTCTTGGAGTTCTGGATTGAATTTGCTCTTTCCTGGTGTGTGAGGGGGCTCAGTACCATTCCAGCTGGTATTAACAGAGGCCTGGATTGAATTGGCTCTTTGTAGTGTGATTGTGTGGGGCTCAGGACCACTCCAACTATTTAAATAGAGGCCTGGAATGAACTGTCCCTTTCCTGCTGTGTGTGTGGGACTCAGTCGCACTCCAGCTGGTATTATAGAGGTCTGGATTGAATTGGCTCCTTCCTGGTGTGTGAGTGGGACTCAGTCGCACTCCAGCTGGTATGAATAGAGGTCTGGATTGAATTGGCTGTTTCCTGGTGTGTGTGTGGGACTCAGTCGCACTCCAGCTGGTATGAATAGAGGTCTGGATTGAATTGGCTCTTTCCTGCTGTGTGTGTGGGATTCAGTCGCACTCCAGCTGGTATGAATAGAGGTCTGGATTGAATTGGCTGTTTCCTGCTGTGTGAGTGTGACTAAGGGGAAGAGCAGGCAAGGAGCAGATGATGAATGTAAAGGGACTGGTGGTCTGAGGTGCATTTGTTTTAATGCAAGAAGTGTGGTAGGTAAGGCAGATAAACTTAGGGCTTTGATTAGTACCCGGGAGTATGATGTTATTGCTATTACTGAGACTTGGTTGAGGGAAGGGCATGATTCACAACTAAATATCCCAGGATATCGATGCTTCAGGCGGGATAGAGAGGGAGGTAAAAGGGGTGGAGGAGTTCCATTACTGGTCAAAGAGGATATCACAGCTGTGCTGAAGGAGGGCACTGTGGAGGACTCGAGCAGTGAGGCAATATGGACAGAACTCAGAAATAGGAAGGGTGCGGTAACAATGTTGGGGCTGTACTACAGGCCTCCCAACAGCGAGCGTGAGATAGAGGTACAAATATGTAAACAGATTATGGAAAGATGTAGGAGCAACAGGGTGGTGGTGATAGGAGATTTTAATTTTCCCAACATTGACTGGGATTCACTTAATGTTAGAGGTCCAGATGGAGCAGAATTTGTAAGGAGCATCCAGGAGGGTTTTCTAGAGCAGTATGTAAATGGTCCAACTCGGGAAGGGGCCATACTGGACCTGGTGTTGGGGAATGAGCCCGGCCAGGTGGTTGAAGTTTCAGTAGAGGACTACTTTGGGAATAGTGATCACAATTCCGTAAGCTTTAAAATACTCATAGACAAAGACGAGAGTGGTCCGAAAGGAAGTGTGCTAAATTGGGGGAAGGCCAACTATACCAAAATTCGGCAGGAGCTGGGGAATGTAGATTGGGAGCAGCTGTTTGAAGGTAAATCCACATGTGATATGTGGGAGGCTTTTAAAGAGAGGTTGATTAGCGTGCAGGAGAGACATGTTCCTGTGAAAATGAGGGATAGAAATGGCAAGATTAGGGAACCATGGATGACAGGTGAAATTGTGAGACTAGCTAAGAGGAAAAAGGAAGCATACATAAGGTCTAGGCGGCTGATGAAAGACGAAGCTTTGAAAGAATATCGGGAATGTAGGACCAATCTGAAATGAGGAATTAAGAGGGCTAAAAGGGGTCATGAAATATCTTTAGCAAACAGGGTTAAGGAAAATCCCAAAGCATTTTATTCATATATAAGGAGAAAGAGGGTAATTAGAGAAAGGATTGGCCCACTAAAGGACAAAGGAGGAATGTTATGCTTGGACTCAGAGAAAATGGGTGAGATTCTAAACGAGTACTTTGCATCGGTATTCACCGAGGAGAGGGACATGATGGATGTTGAGGTTAGGAACAGATGTTTGACTACTCTCGGTCAAGTCGGCATAAGGAGGGAGAAAGTGTTGGGTATTCTAAAGGGCATTAAGGTGGACAAGTCCCCAGGTCCGGATGGGATCTATCCCAGGTTACTGAGGGAAGCGAGAGAGGAAATAGCTGGGGCCTTAACAGATATCTTTGCAGCATCCTTAAACACGGGTGAGGTCCCGGAGGACTGGAGAATTGCTAATGTTGTCCCCTTGTTTAAGAAGGGTAGCAGGGATAATCCAGGTAATTATAGACCGGTGAGCCTGACGTCAGTGGTAGGGAAGCTGCTGGAGAAGATACTGAGGGATAGGATCTATTCCCATTTGGAAGAAAATGGTCTTATCAGTGATAGGCAACATGGTTTTGTGCAGGGAAGGTCATGTCTTACCAACTTAATAGAATTCTTTGAGGAGGTGACAAAGTTGATTGATGAGGGAAGGGCTGTCGATGTCATATACATGGACTTCAGTAAGGCGTTTGATAAGGTTCCCCATGGCAGGCTGATGAAGAAAGTGAAGGCGCATGGGGTCCAAGGTGTCCTAGCTAGAAGGATAAAGAACTGGCTGGGCAACAGGAGACAGAGAGTAGCAGTGGAAGGGAGTTTCTCAAAATGGAGACGTGTGACCAGTGGTGTTCCACAGGGATCCGTGCTGGGACCACTGTTGTTTGTGATATACATAAATGATTTGGCGGAAAGTATAGGTGGTCTGATCAGCAAGTCTGCAGACGACACTAAGATTGGTGGAGTAGCAGATAGTGAAGGGGACTGTCAGAGAATACAGCAGAATATAGATAGACTGGAGAGTTGGGCAGAGAAATGGCAGATGGAGTTCAATCAGGGCAAATGCGAGGTGATGCATTTTGGAAGATCCAATTCAAGAGTGAACTAGACAGTAAATGGAAAAGTCCTGGGGAAAATTGATGTCCAGAGAGATGTGGGTGTTCAGGTCCACTGTTCCCTGAAGGTGGCAACGCAGGTAAATAGAGTGGTCAAGAAGGCATACGGCATGCTTTCCTTCATCGGACGGGGCATTGAGTACAAGAGTTACCAGGTCATGTTACAGTTGTATAGGACTTTGGTTCGGCCACATTTGGAATACTGCGTGCAGTTCTGGTCGCCACATTATCAAAAGGATGTGGATGCTTTGGAGAGGGTGCAGAGGAGATTCACCAGGATGTTGCCTGGTATGGAGGGCACTAGCTATGAAGAGAGGTTGAGTAGATTAGGATTATTTTCATTAGAAAGACGGAGGTTGAGGGGGGACCTGATTGAGGTGTACAAAATCATGAGAGGTATAGACAGGGTGGATAGCAAGAGGCTTTTTCCCAGAGTGGGGGTTTCAATTGCTAGAGGACACGAGTTCAAAGTGAAAGGGGAAAAGTTTAGGGGGGATATGCGTGGAAAGTTCTTTACGCAGAGGGTGGTGGGCACCTGGAACGCATTGCCAGCGGAGGTGGTAGATGCGGGCACGATGGAGTATTTTAAGATGTATCTGGACAGATACATGAATGGGCATGAAGAAAAGAGATACAGAACCTTAGAAAATAGGCGACATGTTTAGAGAGAGGATCTGGATCGGCGCAGGCTTGGAGGGCCGAAGGGCCTGTTCCTGTGCTGTAATTATCTTTGTTCTTTGTTCTTTGTTCTTTGTTCCCCTCCCCAACACCCCTCCCCCACTCCCCTCCCCCACTCCCCTCCCCCACTCTCCTACCCCACTCCCCTACCTCACTCCCATCACCAACTCCCCTCCCCCACTCCCCTCCCCCACTACCCTCCCTCACCCCCTCACGCATCCCACTCCCCAACCCTCCTCCCCATTCCCCTCCGCAACTCGCCTACCCCGCTCCCCTTCCCCTACCCCATCCCCTCACACACTCCCCTCCCCCACACCCGTCCTCAACTCCCCTCCCCTAATCCCCTCCCCTAATCCCCTCCCCAACTCCCCTCCCTCACTCACCTACCCCGCTCCCCTCCACAGCTCCCCTTTACAGCTCCCCTCCACAACTCCCCTCCCCAACTCCCCGACCACCCTTCCCTCCCCAACTCCCCTCCCGCACTACCCTCCCCATTCCCCTCCCCAACTCCCCTACCCCGCACCCCTTCCCCCACTCCCCTACACCATCCCTCCCCCACTCCCGTCGACCACTCCGCATCCCTGCACCTCCTCACTGCCCTCCCCTACCACACTCCCATCCCCCACTACCCTCCCCCCTCCATTCCCCTGCCGCACACCCCTCCCCATATCCCCTACCCCACTCCCCTACCCCTCTCCCCGTTACCACACCCCTACACTACTCCCCTTCCCAACTCTCCTCCCCCACTCCTCTCACTAACTCCCATACCCCACTCCCCTACCCTGCTCCCCTACTACGCTTCCCTCCCCCACACCTCTCCTGAACTCCCCTACCCCACTCCCCTTCCCCACTCCCCTCCACCGGTTCCCCACCCCAAATCCCCAACCACTCTTCCCCCCAACTCCGCTCCCATACTCCCCCCAACTGCACTCCCCCTCTCCTGTCCACAACTCCCCTCCCCCTCTCATCTCCGCAACTCCCCACAACCACACTGCTCCCCCAATCGCTGCCTCAACTCCCCTCCCCACTCTCCTACCCCACTCCCCTACATCACTCCCCTCGTCCAACTCCCCTCCCCAAAACTCCTCCCCCACTTCCCTCACCAAATCCCATACCCGACGCCCCTACTCCACTCCCCACTACCAATCCGCTCCTCCAATCCCTGCCTCAACTCGCCTCCCCCACTCCCCTGCCACACTCCCCTACCCCATTACCCTCATCAACTGCCCTCCTCAACTCACCTCCCCCACTTCCCTCACCAAATCCCATACCCCACTCCCCTACTCCACTCCCCTACCCCACTCCCCTTCCCCACTCCTGTGCACCACATCCCTCCTCAACACCCCTCCCTCACTCCTCTCCCCCGCTCACCTCTCCAACACCCCTCCCTCACTCCCCTACCCCACTCCCCTCCCCCACTCCAGTCCCCAACTCCCCTCCCCACTCACCTCCCCAACTCCCCTACTGCAATCCCCTCCCCCATCCCCTCCTCAATCCAGTCCCCAAATCCCCTCCCCCACTCCCCTCCCCCACCCCATCCCCCACGCCCCTCCCCAAGTCCCCTCCCCAACTACGTTCCCCGACTGACCCCACTGCCCTCCCCATTCCTCTACCCCACTGACCTCCCCCTCTCCTCTCCCCAACTCCCCTCAACCGCTCCGCTCCCCCAATCCCTGCCTTAGCTCCCCTCCCCCACTCTCCTACCCCACTTACCTACCCCAATCCCCTCCCCAACTCCCCTCCCCAACACTCCTCCCCTACTTCCCTCTCCAACTCCCATACCCCACTCCCCTCCTCCACTCCGCTCAGCCCACTCCAGTCCCCAACTCCCCTCCCCACTCCAGTGAATCACACCCCTCCCCATGCCACTCCCCCACTCCACTCCCTCACTCCACTCCCCCACTCCACTCCCCCAACTCCCCTCCCCAACTCACCCTCACAAACTCCCATACCTCACTCCCCTCCACAACTCCCCATCCCCAACTCCCCTCCCCAACTCCATTCTGCAACACGCCTCCCCCACTCCCCTCCCCAACTCCCCTACCCCACTACCCTCCCTCACTCCCCTCCCGCACTCCACTCCCCAACCCCCTCCCCATTCCCCTCCCCAACTCCCCAACCCCACTCCCCATCCCCTACTCCCCTACCCCACCCCCTCACCCACTCCCCACCCCCACTCCCCTCCCCCACTCCACACCCCCACTCCACTCCCCCAACCTCACTCCCTAACTTCCCTCCACAACTCCACCCTGACTCCACTCACAAACTCCCATAGCCCACTCCCCTACCCAACTCCCCTCCCCAACTCCCTCCCCAACTCCCCTCCCCAACTCCCCTCCCCAACACCCCTCCCCCACTCCCCTCCCCCACTCCCCTACCCCACTCCCCTACCTCACTCCCATCACCAACACCCCTCCCCCACTCCCCTCCACCACTACCCTCCCTCACCCCCCTCACGCATCCCACTCCCCAACCCTCCTCCCCATTCCCCTCCGCAACTCGCCTACCCCGCTCCCCTTCCCCTACCCCATCCCCTCACACACTCCCCTCCCCCACACCCGTCCTCAACTCCCCTCCACAGCTCCCCTCCCCTAATCCCCTCCCCTACTCCCCTCCCTCACTCACCTACCCCGCTCCCCTCCACAGCTCCCCTCCACAACTCCCCTCCCCAACTCCCCGACCACCCTTCCCTCCCCAACTCCCCTCCCGCACTACCCTCCCCATTCCCCTCCCCAACTCCCCTACCCCGCTCCCCTTCCCCCACTCCCCTGCACCACCCCTCCCCCACTCCCGTCGACAACTCTGCATCCCTGCACCTCCTCACTGCCCTCCCCTACCACACTCCCATCCCCCACTGACCTCCCCCCTCCATTCCCCTGCCGCACACCCCTCCACATATCCCCTACCCCACTCCCCTACCCCACTCCCCGTTACCACACCCCTACACAACTCCCCTTCCCAACTCTCCTCCCTCACTCCTCTCACTAACTCCTATACCCCACTCCGCTACCCTGCTCCCCTACTCCGCTTCCCTCCCCCACACCTCTCCTCAACTCCCCTACCCCACTCCCCTTCCCCACTCCCCACGCCAGATCCCCACCCCAACTCCCCAACCACCTTCCCCCCAACTCCGCTCCCATACTCCCCCCAACTGCACTCCCCCTCTCCTGTCCACCACTCCCCTCCCCCTCTCATCTCTGCAACTCCCCTCAACCACTCCGCTCCCCTAATCCCTGCCTTAGCTCCCCTCCCCCACTCTCCTACCCCACTTACCTACCCCAATCCCCTCCCCAACTCCCCTCCCCAACACTCCTCCCCTACTTCCCTCTCCAACTCCATTACCCCACTCCCCTCCTCCACTCCACTCAGCCCACTCCAGTCCCCAACTCCCCTCCCCCACTCCAGTGAATCACTCCCCTCCCCCACTCCCCTCCCCCACGCTACACCCCCACTCCAATCCCCCAACTCCCCTCCCCAACTCTCCTCCCCCACTCCCCTCACGAACTTCCATACCTCATCCCCTCCACAACTCCCCATCCCCAACTCCCCTCCCCAACTCCATTCTGCAACACGCCTCTCCCACTCCCCTCCCCAACTCCATTCTGCAACACGCCTCTCCCACTCCCCTCCCAAACTCGCCTACCCCACACCCCCACCCACTCCCCTCACCAACTCCCCTCCCCAACTCCCCTCCCCCACTACCCTCCCTCACTCCCCTCCCGCACTCCACTTCCCATCCACCTCCCGATTCCCCTCCCCAACTCCCCTACCCCGCTCCCCATCCCCTACTCCCCTACCCCACACCCGCACAAACTCCCCACCCCCACTCCCCTCCCCCACTCCACACCCACACTCCACTCCCCCACTCCACTCCCTAACTCCCCTCCCCAACACTCCTCCCTGACTCCCCTCAAAAACTCCCATACCCCACTCCCTTACCCATCTCCCCTCCCCAACTCCCTCCCCAACTCCCCTACCCAACTCCCCTCCCCAACACCCCTCCCCCACTCCCCTCCCCCACTCCTCTCCCCCACTCCCCTATCCCACTCCCGTACCCCACTCCCTTCACCAACTCCCCTCCCCCACTCCCCTCCCCCACTACCCTCCCTCACCCCCTCCCGCATCCCACTCCCCAACCCTCCTCCCCATTCCCCTCCGCAACTCCCCTACCCCGCTCCCCTTCCCCTACCCCACCCCCTCACACACTCCCCTCCTCCACTCCCGTCCACCACTCCGCATCCCTGCACCTCCTCACTGCCCTCACCTACCACGCTCCCATCCCCCACTACCCTCCCCCACTCCACTCGCCTACCGCACTCCCCTCCACATAACCCCTTGCCCACTCCCCTACCCCACTCCCCGTTACCACACCCCTACACAACTCCGCTTCCCAACTCTCCTCCGCCACTCCCCTCACAAACTCCCATACCACCATCCCCTACACTGCTCCCCTAATCCGCTCCCCTCCCCCACTCCCCTCCTCAACTCCCCTCCACAGCTCACCTCCCCTAATCCCCTCCCCAACTACCCTCCCTCACTCACCTACCCCGCTCCCCTCCACAGCTCCCCTCCACAGCTCCCCTCCACAACTTCCCTCCCCAACTCCCCGACCACACTTCCCTCCCCAACTCACCTCCCCCACGACCCTCCCCATTCCCCTCCCCAACTCCCCTACCCCGCTCCCCTTCCCCACTCCCCTACACCACCCCTCCCCCACTCCCGTCGACCACTCCGCATCCCTGCACCTCCTCACTGCCCTCCCCTACCACACTTCCATCCCCCACTACCCTCCCCCTCCATTCCCCTGCCGCACACCCCTCCACATATCCCCTACCCCACTCCCCTACCCCACTCCCCGTTACCACACCCCTACACAACTCCCCTTCCCAACTCCCCTCCCCCACTCCCCTCCCCCACTACCCTCCCTCACCCCCTCCCGCATCCCACTCCCCAACCCTCCTCCCCATTCCCCTCCGCAACTCCCCTACCCCGCTCCCCTTCCCCTACCCCACCCCCTCACACACTCCCCTCCTCCACTCCCGTCCACCACTCCGCATCCCTGCACCTCCTCACTGCCCTCACCTACCACGCTCCCATCCCCCACTACCCTCCCCCACTCCACTCGCCTACCGCACTCCCCTCCACATAACCCCTTGCCCACTCCCCTACCCCACTCCCCGTTACCACACCCCTACACAACTCCGCTTCCCAACTCTCCTCCGCCACTCCCCTCACAAACTCCCATACCACCATCCCCTACACTGCTCCCCTAATCCGCTCCCCTCCCCCACTCCCCTCCTCAACTCCCCTCCACAGCTCACCTCCCCTAATCCCCTCCCCAACTACCCTCCCTCACTCACCTACCCCGCTCCCCTCCACAGCTCCCCTCCACAGCTCCCCTCCACAACTTCCCTCCCCAACTCCCCGACCACACTTCCCTCCCCAACTCACCTCCCCCACGACCCTCCCCATTCCCCTCCCCAACTCCCCTACCCCGCTCCCCTTCCCCACTCCCCTACACCACCCCTCCCCCACACCCGTCGACCACTCCGCATCCCTGCACCTCCTCACTGCCCTCCCCTACCACACTTCCATCCCCCACTACCCTCCCCCTCCATTCCCCTGCCGCACACCCCTCCACATATCCCCTACCCCACTCCCCTACCCCACTCCCCGTTACCACACCCCTACACAACTCCCCTTCCCAACTCTCCTCCCCCACTCCTCTCACTAACTCCCATACTCCACTCCCATACTCTGCTCCCCTACTCCGCTTCCCTCCCCCACACCTCTCCTCAACGCCCCTACCCCACTCCCCTTCCCCACTCCTCTCACCAGCGCCCCACCCCAACTCCCCAACCACACTTCCCCCCAACTCCGCTCCCATACTCCCCCCAACTGCACTTCCCCTCTCCTGTCCACCAGTCCCCTCCCCCTCTCATCTCCGCAACTCTCTACAATCACTCCGCTCCTCCAATCCCTGACTCAACTCCCCTCCCCCACTCCCCTGCCCCACTCCCCTACCCCATTACCCTCCCCAACTCCACTCCTCAACACTCCTCCCCCACTTCCCTCACCAAATCCCATACACCACATCCCTCCTCAACTCCCCTCCCTCACTCCCTCCCTGCTCACCTCTCCAACACCCCTCCCTCACTCCCCTAACCCACTCCCCTCCCCCACTCCAGTCCCCAACTCCCCTCCCACACTCACCTCCCCAATTCCCCGACTGCAATCCCCTCCCCTCTCCCCTCCTCAATCCAGTCCCCAACTACCCTCCCCCACTCCCCTCCCCCACTCCCCTCCCCCACCCCATCCCCCACGCCCCTCCCCAAGTCCCCTCCCCAACTACATTCCCCGACTCCCCCCCACTGCCCTCCCCATTCCTCTACCCCACTCACCTCCCCCTCTCCTCTCCGCAACTCCCCTCAACCACTCCGCTCCCCCAATCCCTGCCTTAGCTCCCCTCCCCCACTCTCCTACCCCACTTACCTTCCCCAATCCCCTCCCCAACTCCCCTCCCCAACACTCCTCCCCTACTTCCCTCTCCAACTCCCATACCCCACTCCCCTCCTCCACTCCGCTCAGCCCACTCCAGTCCCCAACTCCCCTCCCCCACTCCAGTGAATCACTCCCCTCCCACACTCCACTCTCCCACTCCACTCCCCAACTCTCCTCCCCCACGCCCCTCAGAAACCCCCAAACCTCACTCCCCTCCACAACTCCCCATCCCCAACTCCCCTCCCCAACTCCATTCTGCAACATGTCTCCCCCACTCCCCTCCCCAACTCCCCTACCCCACTCCCCCACCCACTCCCCTCACCAACACCCCTCCCCAACTCCACTCCCCCACTCCCCTCCCCAACTCTCCTCCCCCACTCCGCTCACTAACACCCCTCCCCAACTCCACTCCCCCACTCCCCACCCCAACTCTCCTCCCCCACTCCCCTCACCTACTCCCAAACCTCACTCCCCTCCCCCACTCCACTCCCACACTCCACTCCCCCACTCCACTCCCCAACTCTCCTCCCCCACTCTCCTCACCTACTCCCAAACCTCACTCCCCTCCACAACTCCCCTTCCCCAACTCCCCTCCCCAACTCCATTCTGCAACATGTCTCCCCCACTCCCCTCCCCAACTCCCCTACCCCACTCCCCCACCCACTCCCCTCACCAACACCCCTCCCCAACTCCACTCCCCCACTCCCCTCCCCAACTCTCCTCCCCCACTCCCCTCGCCAACACCCCTCCCCAACTCCACTCCCCCACTCCCCTCCCCAACTCTCCTCCCCCACTCCGCTCACCTACTCCCAAACCTCACTCCCCTCCCCCACTCCACTCCCACACTCCACTCCCCCACTCCACTCCCCAACTCTCCTCCCCCACTCCCCTCACCTACTCCCAAACCTCACTCCCTTCCACAACTCCCCATCCCCAACTCCCCTCCCCAACTCCATTCTGCAACATGTCTCCCCCACTCCCCTCCCCAACTCCCCTACCCCACTCCCCCACCCACTCCCCTCACCAACACCCCTCCCCAACTCCACTCCCCCACTCCCCTCCCCAACTCTCCTCCCCCACTCCGCTCACTAACACCCCTCCCCAACTCCACTCCCCCACTCCCCACCCCAACTCTCCTCCCCCACTCCCCTCACCTACTCCCAAACCTCACTCCCCTCCCCCACTCCACTCCCACACTCCACTCCCCCACTCCACTCCCCAACTCTCCTCCCCCACTCTCCTCACCTACTCCCAAACCTCACTCCCCTCCACAACTCCCCTTCCCCAACTCCCCTCCCCAACTCCATTCTGCAACATGTCTCCCCCACTCCCCTCCCCAACTCCCCTACCCCACTCCCCCACCCACTCCCCTCACCAACACCCCTCCCCAACTCCACTCCCCCACTCCCCTCCCCAACTCTCCTCCCCCACTCCCCTCGCCAACACCCCTCCCCAACTCCACTCCCCCACTCCCCTCCCCAACTCTCCTCCCCCACTCCGCTCACCTACTCCCAAACCTCACTCCCCTCCCCCACTCCACTCCCACACTCCACTCCCCCACTCCACTCCCCAACTCTCCTCCCCCACTCCCCTCACCTACTCCCAAACCTCACTCCCTTCCACAACTCCCCATCCCCAACTCCCCTCCCCAACTCCATTCTGCAACATGTCTCCCCCACTCCCCTCCCCAACTCCCCTACCCCACTCCCCCACCCACTCCCCTCACCAACACCCCTCCCCAACTCCACTCCCCAACTCTCCTCCCCCACTCCCCTCACCTACTCCCAAACCTCACTCCCCTCCACAACTCCCCATCCCCAACTCCCCTCCCCAACTCCATTCTGCAACATGTCTCCCCCACTCCCCTCCCCAACTCCCCTACCCCACTCCCCCACCCACTCCCCTCACCAACTCCCCTCCCCAACTCCCCTCCCCACTACCCTCCCTCACTCCCCTCCCGCACTTCACTCCCCAACCCCCTCCCGATTCCCCTCCCCAACTCCCCTACCCCACTCCCCATCCCCAACTCCCCTACCCCACTCCCCAACCCACTCCCCTCACCAACACCCCTCCCCAACTCCACTCCCCCACTCCCCTCCCCAACTCTCCTCCCCACTCCCCTCACCTACTCCCAAACCTCACTCCCCTCCACAACTCCCCATCCCCAACTCCATTCTGCAACATGTCTCCCCCACTCCCCTCCCCAACTCCCCTACCCCACTCCCCCACCCACTCCCCTCACCAACTCCCCTCCCCAACTCCCCTCCCCACTACCCTCCCTCACTCCCCTCCCGCACTTCACTCCCCAACCCCCTCCCGATTCCCCTCCCCAACTCCCCTACCCCGCTCCCCATCCCCTACTCCCCTACCCCACCCCCTCACCCACTCCCCACCCCCACTCCCCTCCCCCACTCCACACCCCCACTCCACTCCCCCACTCCACTCGTTAACTCCCCTCCCCAACTCTCCACCCTGACTCCCCTCACTAACTCCCATACCCTACTCCCCTACCCAACCCACCTCCCCAACTCCCTCCCTAACTCCCCTCCCCACCTCCCCTCCCCAACACCCCTCACACACTCCCCTCCCCACTCCCCTACCCCACTCCCCTACATCACTCCCATCACCAACTCCCCTCCCCCACTCCCCTCCCACACTACCTTCCCTCACCCCCCTCCCGCATCCCACTCCCCAACCCTCCTCCCCATTCCCCTCCGCAACTCGCCTACCCCGCTCCCCTTCCCCTACCCCACCCCCTCACACACTCCCCTCCCCCACTCCCGTCCACCACTCTGCATCCCTGCACCTCCTCACTGCCCTCCCCTACCACGCTCCCATCCCCCACTACCTTCCCCTACCGCACTCTCGGTTCCCACACCCCGACACAACTCCCCTTCCCAACTCTCCTCCCCCACTCCCCTCACTAACTCCCATACCCCGCTCCCCTACTCTGCTCCCCCAGTCCGCTCCCCTCTCCCACACCCCTCCTCAACTCCCCTCCTGCACTCCCCTCCCCTACTCCCCTCCCCAACTCCCCTCCCTCACTCACAAACCCCGCTCCCCTCCCCAGCTCCCCTCCCCAACTCCCCTCCCCAACTCCCCGACCACACTGCCCTCCCTAACTCCCCTCCCCCACTAGCCTCCCCCAGTACCCACCCGCACACCCCTCCCGCACACCACTCCCCAACCCACCTCCCCATTCCCCTCCCCAACTCCCCTCCCCATATCCCCAACCACACTACCCATCCCCACTCCCCTCCCGCACTCCACTCCCCAACCCGCCTCCCCATTCCCCCACTCCCCTACCCCACCCCTCCCTCACTCCCGTCCACCACTCTGCATCCCTGCACCTCCTCACTGCCCTCCCCTACCACACTCCCATCCCCCACTACCCTCCCCCACTCCACTCCCCTACCGCACTCCCTTCCACATATCCCCTTTCCCACTCCCCGTTCCCACACCCCGACACAACTCCCCTTCCCAACTCTCCTCCTCCCCGACTCCCCTCACTAACTCCCATACCCCACTCCCCTACTCTGCTCCCCTACTCCGCTCCTCACCCCCTCACCCCTCCTCAACTCACCTCCTGCACTCCCTTCCCCTACTCCCCTCCCCTACTCCTCTCCGCAACTCCCCTCCGTAACTCACCTACCCCGCTCCCCTCCCCAGCTCCCCTCCCCAGCTCCCCTCCCCAACTCCCATCCCCAACTCCCCAACCACACTGCCCTCCCCAACTCCCCTCCCCCACTACCCACCCCCACTCCCCACACGCAATTCACTCCTCACATACCCCACGCCCCTACTCTGCTCTCCTGCTGCGCTCCCCTCCAACGCACCCCTGCTCAACTCCCCTCCTGCACTCCCCTTCCCAACTCCCATCCCCAACTCCCCTACCTCACTCACCTACCCTGCTCCCCTCCCCAGCTCCCCTCCCCAGCTCCCCTCCCCAGCTCCCCTCCCCAACTCCCCGACCACACTGCCCTCCCCAAATCCCCTCGCCCACTTCCCTCCCGCAGTCCACTTTCAACCCCCTCCCCTATCCCCTCCCCAACTCCCCTACACCGCTCCCCGTTATCAGACCTAAACACAACTCCCCTTCCCAACTCTCCTCCCCCACTCCCCTCTCTAACTCACATACCCCACGCCCCTACTCTGCTCTCCTGCTGCGCTCCCCTCCAACGCACCCCTGCTCAACTCCCCTCCTGCACTCCCCTTCCCTACTCCCATCCCCAACTCCCCTACCTCACTCACCTACCCCGCCCCCCTCCCCAGCTCCCCTCCCCAGCTCCCCTCCCCAACTCCCATCCCCAACTCCCCGACCACACTGCCCTCCCCAACTCCCCTCCCCCACTACCCACCCCCACTACCCACACGCAATTCACTCCTCAACACCCCTCCCCATTTCCCTCCCCAACTCCCCTACCCCGCTCCCCTTCCCCCACTCCCCTACGCAACCCCCTCCCCCACTCCTATAAACCACTCCGCATCCCTGCACCTCCTCACTGCCCTCCCTTACCACACTCTCATCTCCCCTCTCCTCCCGCACTCCACTCCCCTACCCCACTCCCCTCATCAACTCCCCTCCTGCACACCCCTCCCCTACACCCCTCCCTAACTCCCCTCCGTCACTCACCTACCACGCTCCACTCCCCAGCTCCCCTCCCCAACTCCCCTCCCCAACTCCCCGACCACACTGCCCTCCCCAACTCCCCTCCCCCTCTACCCTCCCCCACTCCCCTCATGCACTCCACTCCCCAACCCCTCTCCCCATTCCCCTCCCCAACTCCCCTGCCCCGCTCCCCTTCCCCCACTCCCCTGCCGCACCCCCTCCCCCACTCCCGTCCACCACTCCGCATCCCTGCACCTCATCACTGCCCTCACCTACGACACTCCCATCCCCACTTCACTCCACTACCACACTCCCCTCCACATATCCTCTACCCCACTCCCCTACCCCACTCCCCGTTACCACACCCCGATACAACTCCCCTTCCCAACTTTCCTCCCCCACTCCCCTCACTAGCTCCCACACTACACTCCCCCACTCTGCTCACCTACCCCGCTCCCCTCCCCAGATCCCCTCCCCAACTCCCCGACCGCACTGCCCTCCCCAATTCCCCTCCCCACTACCCTCCCCCACTCCCCTCCCCCACTCCACTCCCCAACCCCTCTCCCCATTCCCCTCCCCCACTCCCCTCCCCAACTCCCCTCCCCAACTCCCCTCCCCCACTCCACTCCCAACCTCCCCTGCCCCACTCCCCTGTCCCACTCCGCACCCCCACTCCTCTCCCGAACTCCCCACCCCAACCCCCCTCCCCCACTCTCCTCCCACACTCCCCTCCCTCACTCCCCTCCACAACTCCCCTCCCCCGCTCCCCTCCCTCGCTCCCCTCCCACTCTAACCTCCCCCATAACGCTCTCGAACTCCTCTGCCCCACTCCTCTACCCAACCCCTCTGCCCCACACCCCTCCCCCACTCCCGTTCCACCACTCCGCTTCCCTGCACATCCTCACTGCCCTCCCGTACCACACTCCCATCCACCACTACTCTCCCCCACTCCCCTACCCCACTCCCCTACCCCACTCCCCTACCCCACTCCGCTCCCCACTCCCCTACCCCACTCCCCAACACAACACACCTCCCCCACTCCCCTTCCATCCACTCCCCTCCCCTACTCCACTCCCCTCTCCCCGCCCCCACTCAAATATGCCACTCTCCTACCCCACTCCCCTACTCCACACCCTGTCCCCCACTCCCCTCCCTCCCTCCCCTACCCCACTCACTCACCCCACTCCTCTACCACACTCCTCTACCACACTCCTCTACCCCTCGCCTCTCCGCAACTCCCCTCCCCAACTCTCCTACCCTACTCCCCTCCCCAACTCCCATTCCAACTCCCCTACCGCACTCACCTCCCCCACTCCCCTCCCCCACTCTCCTCCCTCATTTACCACCCCAACTCCCCTCGCCCACTCCCCTGCCCCACACCCCTCCTACACTCCCCTCCCACACTCCCCTCCCCCACTCTCTTACCCAACTCCCCGACCCCACTCCCCTACCCCACTCCACTACCACACTCCCCTCCCCCACTTCCCTACCCCACTCCCCTATCCCACTCCACTTTCCCAGGCCCCTACTCCACTCCCCTAAATCACCTCTCTCCCCCACTCCCCGACCCCACCCCCTATCCCACTTCCCTCTCAAACTCCCCTCTACCACTCCCCTTACCTCTACCTCCTCACTGCCCTCCACTACCCAACTCTCCTACCCCACACACGGCCCCCACTCACCTATCACACTCCACTTTCCCACTCCCCTACACCACTCCCCTAACTCACTCCCCTCCCCCACTCCCCTTCCCAACTCACCTATCCCACTCCACTTTCCCACTCCCCTATCCCACTCCCCTAACTCACTTCCCTACCCAACTCCCCTACCCCACACACCTCGCCCACTCCCCTACCCCACTCCCCTCCCCGATTCCCCTACCTCACTCCCCTCCAAACTCCCCTACCCCACATCCATACCCCACTCCACTCCCACACTCCCCTACCCCACTCCCTGACCCCACACCCCTACTCCTCTCCCCTACCGCACTCCACTCCCCAACCCTCCAACCGCACTCCCCTCCCCTCCACCTCCTCACTGCCCTGCACTACCCAACTCACCTACCCCACATACCTCCCCAACTCCACTCTCCCACTCCCCATCCCTCCTCTCCCCTCCCACACTCCACTCCACTCTCCCCGCCCCCACTCACTTACGCCACTCCCCTACCCCACTCCCTGTCCCCCACTCCCCTCCCTTACTCCCCGACCACACTCACACAGCCCACTCCTCTCCCCCACTCCCTTGCCTCAACCCCCCTCCACCACTCCCCTCCCCCACTCCCCTCCCCAACTGCCCACCCTCACTCCCCTACCCCGCTGCCTCCCCAACTCCCCTCCCCAAGTCCCCTCCCCAAGTCCCCTCCCCAAGACCCATCCCCCACTCCCCTCCCCCACTCCAAACCCCAACTCCCCACCCCCCCTCCCCTCCCCACTCCCCTCCCCCACTCTCCTCACACACTCCCCTCCCTCACTCACCTCCACAACTCCCCTCCCTCGCTCCACTCCCCAATAACCTCTCCCAAAACGCTCCCCACTACCCTCCCCACTCCCCTCCCACACTCCCTCCCACACTCCCCTCCCTCACTCTCCTCCCTCATTCACCACCCCAACTCCCCTCGCCCACTCCCCTGCCCCACACCCCTCCTACACTCCCCTCCCACACTCCCCTCCCCCACTCTCTTACCCAACTCCCCGACCCCACTCCCCTACCCCACTCCACTACCACACTCCCCTCCCCCACTCCCCTACCCCACTCCCCTATCCCACTCCACTTTCCCAGTCCCCTACTCCACTCCCCTAAATCACCTCTCTCTCCCACTCCCCGACCCCACCCCCTACCCCACTTCCCTCCCAAACTCCCCTCTGCCACTCCCCTTACCTCTACCTCCTCACTGCCCTCCACTACCCAACTCTCCTACCCCACACACGGCCCCCACTCACCTATCACACTCCACTTTCCCACTCTCCTACCCCACTCCCCTAACTCACTCCCCTCCCCCACTCCCCTTCCCAACTCACCTATCCCACTCCACTTTCCCACTCCCCTATCCCACTCCCCTAACTCATTTCCCTACCCAACTCACCTACCCCACACACCTCGCCCACTCCCCGACCCCACTCCCCTCCCCGATTCCCCTACCTCACTCCCCTCCAAACTCCCCTACCCCACATCCATACCCCACTCCACTCCCACACTCCCCTACCCCACTCCCTGACACCACACCCCTACTACTCTCCCCTACCGCACTCCACTCCCCAACCCTCCAACCGCACTCCCCTCCCCTCCACCTCCTCACTGCCCTGCACTACCCAACTCACCTAAACCACATACCTCCCCAACTCCACTCTCCCACTCCCCATCCCTCCCCTCCCCTCCCCCACTCCACTCCACTCTCCCCGCCCCCACTCACTTACGCCACTCCCCTACCCCACTCCCTGTCCCCCACTCCCCTCCCTTACTCCCCTACCACACTCACACAGCCCACTCCTCTCCCCCACTCCCTTGCCTCAACCCCCCTCCACCACTCCCCTCCCCCACTCCCCTCCCCAACTGCCCACCCTCACTCCCCTACCCCGCTGCCTCACCAACTCCCCTCCCCAAGTCCCCTCCCCAAGTCCCCTCCCCAAGACCCATCCCCCACTCCCCTCCCCCACTCCTAACCCCAACACCCCACCCCCCTCCCCTCCCCACTCCCCTCCCCCACTCTCCTCACACACTCCCCTCCCTCACTCACCTCCACAACTCCCCTCCCTCGCTCCACTCCCCAATAACCTCTCCCAAAACGCTCCCCACTACCCTCCCCACTCCCCTCCCACACTCCCTCCCACACTCCCCTCCCCCACTCCCCTCCCCCACTCCCGTTCCACCACTCCGCTCCCCTGCACCTCCTCACTACCCTCCCCCACACCCCAACCCCACTCTCCTACCCCGCTACACTCCCCCACTCCCCGACTGCACTCCCCTCCACAAATCCCCTACCCCACCACACTACCACACTCCCCGTCACCACACCCCTACTCCACTCCCCTACCCCACTTCGCTCCCCCACTCCCCCTTCCCCCACACCCCGACTCCACTCCCCTACCCCACTAACATACCACAATCCGCTTCCCAACTCTCCGACCCCACTCCCCTCCCATCCACCTCCTGACTGCCCTCAACTCCCCAACTCTCCTGCCCTACACACCTCGCCCACTCCATTCCCCCACTCCACTCCACTCTCCCCGCCCCCACTCACTTACGCAACTCCCCTACCCATCTCCCTGTCCCCCACTCCCCTCCCTCACACCTCTACCCCACTCACGCACGTCACACCCCACCCCCACTCAACCCAACTCCCCTCCCCTACTCCTCTCCGCAACTCCCCTCCCCCACTCCGCTCCCCCACACCCTGCCTCAACTCCCCTATCCCACTCCCTGCGCCAACTCCCATACCCCACTCCCTTACACTGAACCACACACCCACTCCCCTGCCCGACACCCCTCCACAACTCCCCTCCCTCACTCCTCTCCCCCACTCCCCTCCCCAACTACCCTCCGTCGCTCCCCTACCCCACTCCCCTCCCCAACTCCCATTCCAACTCCCCTTCCCTCCACCTCCTCACTGCCCTCCACTACCCAACTCTCCTACCCCAAATATGTCCCCAACTCCACTCCGCACTCCCCTTCCCTCACCTCCCCTCCCACACTCCACTCCCCTTTCCCCACCCCCTCTCAAATACGCCACTCCCCTATCCCACACCCTGTCCCCCACTCCCATCCCTCACTTCCCAACCCTACTCACTCACCCTACTCCTCTACCACACACCTCTACCCCATTCCCCTCCCCCTCTCCACTCCGCCACTCCCCTGCCCAACACTCCACCCCCCACTCCCCTCACCAACGCCCATACCCCACTCCTCTGCAACGCTCCCCTCCCCCACTCCCCTTCCCAACTCCCCTACCCCACTCCCCGACACCACACCCCTATCCCACTCCCCTACTCCGCTCCCCTCCCCCACTCCCCTTCCCAACTCCCCTACCAAACTCCCCGCTACCACACCCCTACCCCACTCCCCTACCCCACTCCACTCCCCCACTCCACTACCCCATTCACAGACACCACACCCCTACCCCACTCCCCTACTCAGCTCCCCTCCTCCACTCCCCTCCCCCACTCCCCTATCCCACTCCCTGTCCCCCACTCCCCTCCTTCACTCACCTACCCCACTCACACACCCTACTCCAATACCCCACTCCTCTACCCCACTCCCTTCCCCCTCTCCTCTCCGCAACTCCCCTCCCCAACTCCCCGCCCCAACTCTCCTCCCCAACTCTCCTCCCCCACTCCCCTTACCAACTCCCATACCCCACTCCCCTACTCCGCTCCCCTCCCTCACTCCCCTCCCCCACTCCCCTCCCCAACTGCCCTCCCTCACTCCGCTACCCCGCTCCCCTCCCCATCTCCCCTCCCCAACTCCCCTCCCACACTCCACGCCCCAACTCCAATGCCCCACTCCCCTCCCCCACTCCCCTCCCACACTCCCATCCACAACTCCCCTCCCCAACTCCCTTCCCCCACCCTCCTCCCACACTCCCCTCCCTCACTCACTTCCACAACTCGCCTCCGTCCTCCCCTCCCCCGATCCCCTCCCCCGCACCCCTCCCACACAAACCTGCCCCACAACGCTCCCCACTCCTCTCCCCCACTCCAATCGCCCACTCCACTCCCCCACTACCCTCCCCCACACCCGTTCCACCACTCCGCTTCCCTGCACCTCCTCACTTCCCTCCCGTACCACACTCCCATCCATCACTACACGCCCCCAATCCACTACCCCACTCCCCAACCCCACTCCCAACCCCACTCCCCTACCGCAC
Organism: Heterodontus francisci; assembly: GCF_036365525.1. Classification (NCBI taxonomy): domain Eukaryota; kingdom Metazoa; phylum Chordata; class Chondrichthyes; order Heterodontiformes; family Heterodontidae; genus Heterodontus; species Heterodontus francisci. The sequence goes on along the minus strand of NW_027141266.1, from coordinate 1,480,965 downwards.
TCCCTACACCACTCCGCTCCCACACTCCACAACACGACACCCCTACCCCTCTCCCCGCCCCCACTCCCACTCCCCTTCCCTCCACCTCTTCACTGCCTTCCACTACCCAACTCTCCTACCCCAAACATGTCTCCCACTCCACTCCCCCACTCACCTTCCCTCCACTCCCCTCCCCCTCCACTCCCCTCTCCCCTTCCCCACTCAGATACGCCACTCCCCTCCCCCACTCCCTGTCCCCCACTCCCCTCCCTCACTCCCCTACCCACTCAATCATCCCACTCCTCTATCACACTCCTCTAGCACACTCCTCTACCCCTCTCCTCTCCGCAACTCCCCTCCCCGACTCTCCACCACCACTCCCCTGACCAACTCCGATACCCCACTCCCCTACTCCGCTCCACGCCCCCACTCCGCTCCCCAACTCTCCTACCGCCTCCCCTTCCATCCACCTCCTCATTGCCCTCCACTCCCCAACTCTCCTGCCCAACACACCTCCGCCACTCCATTCCCCCACTCCACTCCACTCTCCACAACCCCACTCCCCTACCCAACTCCCTTTCCCCCACTCCCCTCCCTCACATCTCTACCCCACTCACACATCACACACCCCTCCCCCACTCTACCCAACTCCCCTCCCCTACTCCTCTCCGCAACTCCCCTCCCCCACAACTCTCCCCCACGCCCTGCCTCAACTCCCCTACCCCACTCCCTGCGCCAACTCCCATACCCCACTCCCCTACTCTGAACCCCTCCCTCACTCCCCTGCCCCAGCTCCCCTCCGTCGACCCCTACCCCACGCCCCTCCCCAACGCCCATTCCAACTCCCATTCCCCATTACCCTCCCCCACTCCCCTACCCCACTTCACTCCCCCACCCCCTACCTCACTCCTCTAACGCACTCCTCTCCACACCACCCCACCTCAATTCCCGACCCCACTCCCCATCACCACACCCCTACCCGACTCCCCTACCCCACTCCGCTCCCCCACTCCCCTACCCCACTCCCCAACACGACACCCCTACCCCAATCCCCTTCCCCACTCCCCTTCCCTCCACTCGCCTCCCACACTCCACACCGCTCTCCCCGCCCTCACTCAAATACGCCACTCCCCTATCCCACACCTGTCCCCCACTCCCCTCCCTCACTCCCCAACCCTACTCACTCACCCTACTCCTCTACCACACACCTCTACCCCACTCCCCTCCCCCTCTCCACTCCGCCACTCCCCTCCCCAACTCTCTTCCCCCACTCCCCTCACCAACGCCCATACCCCACTCCCCGACTCCGCTCCCCTCCCCCACTTCCCTTCCCAACTCCCCTACCCCACACCCCGACACCACTCCCATACCCTACTCGTCTACTCCGCACCCCTACCCCACTCCACTCCCTCACTCCACTACCCCACTCCCCGACACACACCCCTACCCCACTCCCCTACTCCGCTCCCCTCCCCCACTCCCCTCCCCCCACTCCCCTACCCCACTCCCCTAGTCTGAACCCCTCCCTCACTCCTTTCCCCCACTCCCCTCCCCAACTCCCCTCCCCAACTCCCCTACCCCACTCCACTCCCCAACTCACATTCCAACTCCCAATCCAACTCCCCTACCGCACACCCCTCCCCCACTCCCCTTCCCCACTCCCCTCCCCTCTCCCGTCCACCACTCCGCTTCCCTTCACCTCCTCACTGCCCTCCCGTACCACGCGCCCATTCCCCACTACCCTCCCCCACTCCCTTAGCCCACTCCACTCCCCCACTCCCCTACTGCACTCCCCTAACGCACTCCCCTCCGCACCACCCTTACCTCACTTCCCGACGTCACTCCCCATCACCACACCCCTACCCGACTCCCCTACCCCACACAGCACCCCCACTCCCCTACCCGACACCCCTACCCCACTCCCCTCCACCACTCCCCTTCCCTCCACCTCCTCACTGCCCTCCTCTACCCAACTCTCTTACCCCAAATATGTCCCCAACTCCACTTCCCACTCCCCTTCCCTCCACTCCCCTCCCACACTCCACTCCACTCTCCCCGCCCCCACACAAATACGCCACTCCCCTATCCCACACCCTGTCCCCCACTCCCCTCCCCCTCTCCACCCCGCCACTCCCTTCCCCAACTCTCCTCCCCTACTCCCCTCACCAACGCCCATACCCCACTCCCCGACTCCGCTCCCCTCCCCACTCCCCTCTCCCTCCCAACTCCCCTACGACACTCCCCGAAAGCACACCCCTACCCCACACGCCTACTCCGCATCCCGACCCCACTCCCCGCCACCACACCCTACTCCCCTACTCCGCTCCCTCCCTCCCCACTCCCCTCCTTCACTCACCTACCCAACTCATACACCCTACTCCAATACCCCACTCCTCTACCCCACTCCCTTCCCCCTCTCCTCTCCGCAACTCCCCTCCCCAACTCCCCTCCCCCACTTCCCTCACCAACTCCCATACCCCACTCCCCTACTACGCTCCCCTCCGTCACTCCCCTCCCCCACTCCCCTCCCTCACCTATCTACCCCACTCACACATCCCACACCCCTCCCCCACTCTACCCCACTCCCCTCCCCTACTCCTCTCCGCAACTCCCCTCCCCCTCTCCTCTCCCCCACACCCAGCCTCAACTCCCCTACCCCACTCCCTGCGCCAACTCCCATACCCCACTCCCCTACTCTGAACCCCTCCCCGATCCCCTGCCCCAAACCCCTCCTCAACTCCCCTCCCTCACTCCTCTCCCCCACTGCCCTCCCCAGCTCCCCTCCGTCGATCCCCTACCCCAACCCCCTCCCCAACTCCCATTCCAACTCCCATTCCAACTCCCCTACCGCACTCCCCTCCCCCACTCCCCTCCCCCACTCCCCTTCCCCTCTCCCGTCCACCACTCCGCTTCCCTTCACCTCCTCACTCCCCTCCCGTACCACGCTCCCATTCCCCACTACTCTCCCCCACTCCCCCAACCCCACTCCACTCCCTCACCCCCCTACCGCACTCCCCTCCACACCACCCTTACCTCACTTACCGACCCCACTCTCCATCACCACACCCCTACCCGACACCCCTTCCATCCACCTCCTCATTGCCCTCCACTCCCCAACTCTCCTGCCCTACACAGCTCCCCCACTCCATTCTCCCACTCCACTCCACTCTCGCCGCCCCCACTCACTTACGCCACTCCCCTACCCAACTCCCCGTTCCCCACTCCCCTCCCTCACCTCTGTACCCCAATCACACATCCCACACCCCTCCCCCATTCTACCCCACTCCATTCCCCTACTCCTCTCCGCAACTACCCTCCCCCACTCCTCTCCCCCACACCCTGCCTCAACTCCCCTACCCCACTCCCTGCGGCAACTCCCAAACCCCACTCCCCTAGTCTGAACCCCTCCCTCACTCCCCTGCCCAACACCCCTCCTCAACTCCCCTCCCTCACTCCTCTCCCCCACTCCCCTCCCCACTCCCCGCCCCAACTCCCCTACCGCACTCCCCTCCCCCACTCCCCTCCCCCACTCCCCTTCACCTCTCCCGTCCACCACTCCGCTTCCCTTCACCTCCTCACTCCGCTCCCGTACCACGCTCCCATTCCCCACTACCCATCCCTCACTCCCTTACCCCACTCCACTCCCCCACCCCCCTACCGCACTCCCCTAACGCACTCCCCTCCACACCACCCTTACCTCACTTCCCGACCCCACTCTCCATCACCACACCCCTACCCGACTCCCCTACCCCACACCGCGCCCCCACTCCCCTACCCGACACCCCTACCCCACTACCCTCCCACACTCCCCTTCCCTCCACCTCCTCACTGCCCTCCACTACCCAACTCTCTTACCCCAAATATGTCCCCAACTCCACTTCCCACTCCCCTTCCCTCCACTCCGCTCCCACACTCCACTCCACTCTCCCCGCCCCCACTCAAATACGCCACTCCCCTATCCCACACCCTGTCCCCCACTCCCCTCCCTCACTCCCCAACACTATTCCCTCACCCTACTCCTCTACCACACACCTCTACACCACTCCCCTCCCCCTCTCCACCCCGCCACTCCCTTCCCCAACTCTCCTCCCCTACTCCCCTCACCAACGCCCATACCCTACTCCGCTCCCCTCCCCCACTCCCCTTCCCAACTCCCCTACGTCACTCCCCGACAACACACCTCTACCCCACTCGCCTACTCTGCTCCCCTGCCCCACTCCCCGCCACCACACCCCTACCCCACTCCCCTACCCCACTCCACTCACCCACTCCACTACCCCACTCCCCGACAACACAACGCTACCCCACTCCCCTACTCCGCTCCCCTCCCCCCACTCCCCTACCCCACTCCCTGTCCCCCACACCCCTCCTTCACTCACTTACCCAACTCATACACCCTACTCCAATACCCCACTCCACTACCCCACTCCCTCCCCCTCTCCTCTCCGCAACTCCCCTCCCCAACTCCCCTCCCCAACTCTCCTCCCCAACTCTCCTCCCCCACTCCCCTCACTAACTCCCATACCCCACTCCCCTCCCCCACTCCCCTCCCTCACCTCTCTACCCCACTCACACATCCCACACCCCTCCCCTACTCCTCTCTGCAACTCCCCTCCCCCACTCCTCTCCCCCACACCCTGCCTCAAATCCCCTACCCCACTCCCTGCGCCAACTCCCATACCCCACTCCCCTACTCTGAACCCCTCCCCGATCCCCTGCCCCATACCCCTCCTCAACTCCCCTCCTTCACTCCTCTCCCCCACTCCCCTCCCCAGCTCCCCTCCATCGCACCCCTACCCCACCCCCCTCCCCAACTCCCATTCCAACTCCCATTCCAACTCCCCTACCGCACTGCCCTCCCCCACTCCCGTCCCCCACTCCCCTTCCCCTCTCCCGTCCACCACTCCGCTTCCCTTCACCTCCTCACTCCCCTCCCATACCACGCTCACATTCCCCACTACCCTCCCCCACTTCCCCAACCCCACTCCACTCCCCCACCCCCCTACCGCACTCCCCTAACGCGCTCCCCTTCACACGACCCCTACCTCACTTCCCGACCCCACTCCCCATCGTCACTCCCCTACCCGACTCCCCTACCTCACTCCGCTCCCCCCACTCCCCTTCCCTCCACTCGCCTGCCACACTCCACTCCCGTCTCCCCGCCCCCCACTCAAATACACCACTCCCCTATCCCAGACCCTGTCCCCCACTCCCCTCCCTCACTCCCCAACCCTACTCACTCACCCTACTCCTCTACCACACACCTCTACCCCACTCCCCTCCCCCTCTCCACTCCGCCACTCCCCTCCCCAACTCTCCTCCCCCACTCACCTTACCAACGCCCATACCCCACTCCCCTACTCCGCTCCCCTCCCCCACTTCCCTTCCCAACTCTCCTACCCCACTCCCCGATACCGCACCCCTACCTCACTCTTCTACTCCACACCCCTACCCCACTCCCCGACACCACACCCCTACCCCACTCCCCTACCCCTCACCACGCCCCCACTCCACTAGCCCACTCCCCGACACCACACCCCTACCGCACTCCCCTACTCCGCTCCCCTCCCCCACTTCCCTCCCCCAACTCCCCTACCCCACTCCCTGTCCCCCACTCCCCTCCTTCACTCACCTACCCCACTTATACACCCTACTCCAATACCCCACTCCTCTACCCCACTTCCATCCCCCTCTCCTCTCTGCAACTCCCCTCCCCAACTCTCCTCCCCAACTCTCCTCCCCCAATCCCCTTAACAACTCCCATGCCCCACTCCCCTACTCCGCTCCCCTCCCTCACTCCCCTCCGCCACTCCCCTCCCCAACTGCCCTCCCTCGCTCCGCTACCCCGCCCCCCTCCCCAACTCCCCTCCCCAACTCCCCTCCCCAACTCCCCTTCCCCACTCCACTCCCCAACTCCCCTGCCCCACTCCCCTCCCCCACTCCCCTACCACACCCCCTCCCCAACACCCCTCCACAACTCCCCTCCCCCACCCTCTTCTCACACTCCCCTCCCTCACTCACTTCCACAACTCGCCTCCGTGCTCCCCTCCCCCGCTCCCCTCCCCCGCTCCCCTCCCGCACTAACCTGCCCCACAACGCTCCGCACTCCTCTGCACCACTCCTCTGCCCCACTCCAATGGCCCACTCCTCTCCCTCACTCCCCTCCCCAGCTCCCCTACCCCTCTCCCTTCCCCAACTCCCATTCCAACTTCCATTCCAACTCCCCTACCGCACTCCCCTCCCCCACTCCCCTCCCCCACTCCCCTCCCCCTCTCCCGTCCACCACTCCGCTTCCCTTCACCTCCTCACTGCCCTCCCGTACCACGCTCCCATTCCCCACTACCCTCCCTCACTCCCCTACCGCACTCCCCTAACGCACTCCCCTCCACACCACCCCTACCTCACTTCCCGACCCCACTCCCCATCACCACACCCCTACCCGACTCCCCATCCCCACTCCGCTCCCCCACTCCCCTACCCGACACCCCTACCCCACTCCCCTCCCCCACTCCCCTTCCCTCCACCTCCTCACTGCCCTCCACTACCCAACTCTCTTACCCCAAATATTTCCCCAACTCCACTCCCCACTCTCCTTCCCTCCACTCCCCTCCCCCTCTCCTCCCCGCCACTCCCTTCCCCAATTCTCCTCCCCTACTCCCCTCACCAACGCCCATACCCCACTCCCCTACCCCACTCCCCTTCCGAACTCCCCTACCCCACTCCCCGACACCACACCCTTACCCCACTCCCCTACTCCGCTCCGCTCCCCCACTCCCCTCCCCTTCCCTCCCCACTCTCACACTCACTTCCCCCACGCCCCTCCTCCACTGCCCTTGTATATTCCCCTCATCAGTCCACTGCCCTCCGCACTCACCCTCTCCAACACCGCTGCCCCACTCTCTTCCCCCTCCTTACCCCAATTTCCTATCCCACCCACTCCATTCACACACTCCCTTACCCGTCCCCTCCCCATTCCTCTCCCCCATCCACTCCCCACCCCTCCTTTCCCCACTCCTCTCCCCCACACCTCTCCCCCACTCCTCTCCACCACACCCTCCCTCTCTTCATTCCCCTCCACCACCCCCTCCCTCCCAATCTTCATTCCCATCCTCCACCCCCTCCCTCCGCCTGTTCATTGCCCACCTCCCCCTCCCTCCCCCTTCGTCCCCTCTTCATTCCCATCCACCACCTCCTCCCTCCACTTCTTCATTGACCTCCACTCCCCCTCCCTCCGCATCTTCATTCCCATCCAACTCCCCCTCCCACCCCCTCCTCATTCCACTCCACCACCCCCTCCCTCCCCCTCTTCATTCCACTCCACCACCCCCTCCATAACCCTCTTAATTCCACTCCACCACACCCTCCCTCCCCTCTGCATTCCCATCCAACACCCCCTCCTTCCTTCTCTTCATTGCATTCCACCTCCTCCTCCCTCCCCCTCTTCATTCCCCTCCACCACCACTCCCTCCTTCTCTTCATTCCCCTCCACCTACCCCTCCCTCCCCTCTTCATTTTCCTCCACCACCCCCTCCCTCCCCCTCTTCATTCCCCTCCTCATCCCCCTCCATCCCCCTCTTCATTCCCATCCACAAAACCCTCCCTCCCCCTCTTCATTCCCCTCCACCACCCCCTCCCTCCCCCTCTTCATTCCCATCCACCTCCGCCTCCCTTCCCATCTTCATTCCCCTCCACCACCCCCTCCCTCCCCCTCTTCATTCCCCTCCACCTCCCCCTCCCTCCCCCTCTTCATTCCCCTCCACCTGCCCCTCCCTCCCCTCTTCTTTCCCCTCCACACCCCCTGCCTCCCTCTCTTCATTCCCCTCAAGCTCCCCCTCCCTCACCTTCTTCATTCTTCACCAAGCCCTTCCTGCCCCTCTTCATTCCACTCCACCACCCCCTCCATAACCCTCTTAATTCCACTCCACCACCCCCTCCCTCCCCTCTGCATTCCCATCCAACACCCCCTCCTTCCTTCTCTTCATTGCCCTCCACCTCCTCCTCCCTCCCCCTCTTCATTCCCCTCCACCACCACTCCCTCCTTCTCTTCATTCCCCTCCACCTACCCCTCCCTCCCCTCTTCATTTTCCTCCACCACCCCCTCCCTCCCCCTCTTCATTCCCCTCCTCCTCCCCCTCCATCCCCCTCTTCATTCCCATCCACAACACCCTCCCTCCCCCTCTTCATTCCCCTCCACCACCCCCTCCCTCCCCCTCTTCATTCCCATCCACCTCCGCCTCCCTTCCCATCTTCATTCCCCTCCACCTCCCCCTCCCTCCCCCTCTTCATTCCCCTCCACCTCCCCCTCCCTCCCATCTTCTTTCCCCTCCACACCCCCTGCCTCCCTCTCTTCATTCCCCTCAAGCTCCCCCTCCCTCACCTTCTTCATTCTTCACCAAGCCCTTCCTGCCCCTCTTCATTCCACTCCACCACCCCATCCCTCCCCCACTTTATTCCCCTCCACCACCCCCTCCCTCCCCCTTCATTCATCTCCACCTCCCCCTCCCTCCATTATCCATCACCAACCCCTCCCTCCCCACTTTCATACCCCTCCATCACCCGCTCCCTCCGCACCTTCATTCCCATCCACCACCTCCTCCCTCCCCCTCTTTATTCCCCTACACCTCCCCCTCCCTCCCCCTCTTCATTCCCCTACACCTCCCCCTCCCTCCCCCTCTTCATTCTCCTCCACCACCCCCTCCCTCCCCCTCTTCATTCCCATCCTCCTCCCCCTCCCTCCCCATCTTCATTCCCCTCCACAACCCTCTCACTCCCCCTCTTCATTCCCCTCCACCTACCCCTCCGTCCCCCTCTTCATTCCCATCCACCTACCCCTCCCTTCCCATCTTCATTCCCCTCCACCAACCCCTCACTCCCCCTCTTCATTCCCCTCCACACCCCCTGCCACCCTCTCTTCATTCCCCTCAAGCTCCCCCTCCCTCCCCCTCTTCATTCCCCTCCACCTTCCCTCCCTCCCCCTCTTCATTCCCCCCACCACTCCCTCCCTCCCCATCTTCATTCCCATCCTCCTCCCCCTCCCTCCCCCTCTTCATTCCCCTCCATCACCCCCTCCCTCCCCCTCTTCATTCCCCTCCACCACCCCCTCCCTCCCCTCTTCATTCCCCTCCACCACCCCCTCCCTCCCCCTCTTCATTCCCCTTTACCTCCCCCTCCCTCTCCCTCTCCATTCCCCTGCAGCTCCCTCTCCCTCCCCCTCTTCAGACACCTCCACCACCCCCTCCCTTCCCCTCGTCATTCCCTTCCACCTCCCACACCCTCCACATCTTCATTCCCCTCCACAACCCTCTCCCTACCCCTCTTCATTCCCCTCCACTTACCCCTCCCTCCCCCTCTTTATTCCCATCCACCTCCCCCTCTTCATTATTCACCAAGCCCTTCCTGCCCCTCTTCATTCCACTCCACCTCCCCTCCCTCCCTCCCTCTCTTCATTCCCCTCCACCTCCCCTCCCTCCCCCTCTTCATTCCCATCCACCTCCCCCACCGTCCTCCTCTTCTTTCCCCTCCACCACCCCCTCCCTCCCCCTCTTCATTCCCCTCCACCACTCACTCCCTCCCCCTCTTCATTCCCCTCCACCACCACCTCCCTTCCCCCTCTGCATTTTCCTCCACCACCCCATCCCTCCCCCTCTTCTTTCTCCTCCACCACCCACTCCCTCCCCCTCTTCATTCCCATCCACCACCCCACCCTCCTCCACTTTATTCCCCTCCACCTCCCCCTCCCTCCATTATCCATCACCAACCCCTCCCTCCCCATTTTCATACCCCTCCACCACCCCCTCCCTCCGCATCTTCATTCCCATCCACCTCCCCCTCCCCACACCTCATCATTCCCCTCCACCAGCCCCTCCCTCCCCCTCTTCATTCCCATCCACCTCCCCCTCCCTCCCCATCTTTATTCCCATCCACCACCCACTCCCTCCCCCTCTTCATTCACCTCCACACCCCCTGCCTCCCTCTCTTCATTCCCCTCAATCTCCCACTCCCTGCCCCTCTTCATTCTTCAATAAGCCCTTCCTGCCCCTCTTCATTCCGCTCCTCCTCCCCTCCCTCCCTCTCTTCATCCCCCTCCAACTCCCCTCCCTCCCCCTCTTCATTCCCATCCACCTCCCCCACCTCCTCCTCTTCATTCCCCTCCACCACCCCCTCCCTCCCTCTCTTCATTCCCCTCCACCACTCCGTCCCAGCCCTCTTCATTCTCCTCCACCACCCCATCCCTCCCCCTCTTCTTTCTCCTCAACAACCCCCTCCCTCCCCCTCTTCATTCACCTCCACCACCCACTCCTTTCCCCTCTTCATTCACCTCCACCTCCCCCTCCCTCCCCCTCTTCTTTCCCCTCCACCTCCCCCTCCCTCCTCCTCTTCATTCCCCTCCACATCCCCCTCCCTCCCCGTCTTCATTCCCCTCCACCACCCCTCCCTCCCCCTTTTCGTTCCCCTCCACCTCCCCCTCCCTCCCCTCTTCATTCCCCTCCACCTCCCCCTCCCTCCCCCTCCTCATTCCCCTCCGACTCCCCCTCCCTCCCCCTCTTCATTCTCCTCCACCACCACCTCCGTCCCCCTCTTCCTTCTCCTCCACCACCCCCTCCCTCCCCCTCTTCATTCCCCTCCACCACCACTCCCTCCCCCTTTTCGTTCCCCTCCACCTCCCCCTCCCTCCCCTCTTCATTCCCCTCAACCTCCCCCTCCCTCTCCCTCCTCATTCCCCTCCGACTCCCCCTCCCTCACCCTCTTCATTCTCCTCCACCACCACCTCCGTCCCCCTCTTCTTTCTCCTCCACCACCCCCTCCCTCCCCCTCTTCATTCCCCTCCACCACCCCCTCCCTCCCCCTCTTCATTCCCCCCCACCACTCCCTCCCTCCCCATCTTCATTCCCATCCTCCTCCCCCTCCCTCCCCCTCTTCATTCCACTCCACCACCCCCTCCCTCCCCCTCTTCATTCCCCTCCACCACCCCCTCCCTCCCCTCTTCATTCCCCTCCACCACCCCCTCCCTCCCCATCTTCATTCCCCTATACCTCCCCCTCCCTCTCCCTCTCCATTCCCCTCCAGCTCCCCCTCCCTCCCCCTCTTCAGACACCTCCACCACCCCCTCCCTTCCCCTCGTCATTCCCTTCCACCTCCCACACCCTCCCCATCTTCATTCCCCTCCACTTACCCCTCCCTCCCCCTCTTTATTCCCATCCACCTCCCCCTCTTCATTATTCACCAAGCCCTTCCTGCCCCTCTTCATTCCACTCCACCTCCCCTCCCTCCCTCCCTCTCTTCATTCCCCTCCACCTCCCCTCCCTCCCCCTCTTCATTCCCATCCACCTCCCCCACCGTCCTCCTCTTCTTTCCCCTCCACCACCCCCTCCCTCCCCCTCTTCATTCCCCTCCACCACTCACTCCCTCCCCCTCTTCATTCCCCTCCAACACCACCTCCCTTCCCCCTCTGCATTTTCCTCCACCACCCCATCCCTCCCCCTCTTCTTTCTCCTCCACCACCCACTCCCTCCCCCTCTTCATTCCCATCCACCACCCCACCCTCCCCCACTTTATTCCCCTCCACCTCCCCCTCTCTCCATTATCCATCACCAACCCCTCCCTCCCCATTTTCATACCCCTCCACCACCCACTCCCTCCCCATCTTCATTCCCATCCACCTCCCCCTCCCTACACCTCATCATTCTCCTCCACCAGCCCCTCCCTCCCCCTCTTCATTCCCCTCCACCACCCCCTCCCTCCCCCTCTTCATTCCCCTCCACCACTCACTCCCTCCCCCTCTTCATTCCCCTCCACCACCACCTCCCTTCCCCCTCTGCATTTTCCTCCACCACCCCATCCCTCCCCCTCTTCTTTCTCCTCCACCACCCACTCCCTCCCCCTCTTCATTCCCATCCACCACCCCACCCTCCCCCACTTTATTCCCCTCCACCTCCCCCTCACTCCATTATCCATCACCAACCCCTCCCTCCCCATTTTCATACCCCTCCACCACCCACTCCCTCCCCATCTTCATTCCCATCCACCTCCCCCTCCCTACACCTCATCATTCCCCTCCACCAGCCCCTCCCTCCCCCTCTTCATTCCCATCCACCTCCCCCTCCCTCCCCATCTTTATTCCCATCCACCACCCACTCCCTCCCCCTCTTCATTCACCTCCACACCCCCTGCCTCCCTCTCTTCATTCCCCTCAATCTCCCACTCCCTGCCCCTCTTCATTCTTCAATAAGCCCTTCCTGCCCCTCTTCATTCCGCTCCTCCTCCCCTCCCTCCCTCTCTTCATCCCCCTCCAACTCCCCTCCCTCCCCCTCTTCATTCCCATCCACCACCCCCACCCTCCTCCTCTTCATTCCCCTCCACCACCCCCTCCCTCCCTCTCTTCATTCCCCTCCACCACTCCGTCCCAGCCCTCTTCATTCTCCTCCACCACCCCATCCCTCCCCCTCTTCTTTCTCCTCAACAACCCCCTCCCTCCCCCTCTTCATTCACCTCCACCACCCACTCCTTTCCCCTCTTCATTCACCTCCACCTCCCCCTCCCTCCCCCTCTTCTTTCCCCTCCACCTCCCCCTCCCTTCTCCTCTTCATTCCCCTCCACATCCCCCTCCCTCCCCCTCTTCATTCCCCTCCACCACCCCTCCCTCCCCCTTTTCGTTCCCCTCCACCTCCCTCTCCCTCCCCTCTTCATTCCCCTCCACCTCCCCCTCCCTCCCCCTCCTCATTCCCCTCCGACTCCCCCTCCCTCCCCCTCTTCATTCTCCTCCACCACCACCTCCGTCCCCCTCTTCTTTCTCCTCCACCACCCCCTCCCTCCCCCTCTTCATTCCCCTCCACCACCCCCTCCCTCCCCCTCTTCATTCCCCTCCACCTCCCCCTCCCTCCCCCTCCTCATTCCCCTCCGACTCCCCCTCCCTCCCCCTCTTCATTCTCCTCCACCACCACCTCCGTCCCCCTCTTCTTTCTCCTCCACCACCCCCTCCCTCCCCCTCTCCCCTCCCTCCCCAACCCCTCCCCTCACTCCTGTCCTCAATCCCCTCCCCCACTCCGCCCCCACTCCCCTCCCCCACTCCTCCCTACTCCCCTCCCCCGCTCACCTTCCTCAAACCGCTCTCCAGCTTCTACCCTCCCCCAAGACCTCCCCTCCCCCACTCCTCTCCCCCACTTACCTACCCCACTCCCCACTCCTCTCCCCTTCCCTCCCCACTCTCACACTCACTTCCCCCACGCCCCTCCTCCACTGCCCTTGTACATTCCCCTCCTCAGTCCACTGCCATCCGCACTCACCCTCTCCAACACCGCTGCCCCACTCTCTTCCCCCTCCTTACCCCAATTTCCTATCCCACCCACACCATTCACACACTCCCTTACCCGTCCCCTCCCCATTCCTCTCCCCCATCCACTCCCCACCCCTCCTTTCCCCACTCCCCTCCCCCACTTCCCTTCCCACTCGTCTCCCATCCCTCAATCCCCTCCCCCACTTTCCTCCTCCACACCCGCTTCCGCCATTGCCCTCCCCTCCGCGACTCCCTTCACCTCACACGTATCCCTCCCCTCACATCCCCCTACTCCACTCCACGTCCTCTCCCAAATCTCCCACCGCCCTTCCCTCCCCCACCCCTTCCCAACTCCCCTCCTTTCCCCTGCCCCACCTCACACACTCACTCCAATTTTCCCACTCGCCTTCCCCATTCCCCTTTCCAAGTCCCTCCCTAACTCCCACTTCTCTCACCCAGTCCCCTCTCCCATTCCCCTCCCCCACTCCCTCCCCTCACCCACTCCTCTCCCGCACTCCCTTCCAGCAGAACCCTCCCCACCCCAATCCACTCCCACTCCCCTCCCCACCCCCGAACTCCCCTCCTCTTCCCCACTCCATTCCCCCACTCCCTTCCCTCTCCGACCCCTCGCCTCACTCCTCTTCCCACTCCCCTCCCTCACTCCCCTCCCTCCCCAACCCTTACCCACCCAACCCCTCCCTCACTCCCCTCCCCAACACACCTCTCCCACTCCCCTCCCCCACTCTTCTGCCAATCTCACCACTCCTCCCCCACTCTGCCACACTCCGTACTCCAACCCCTCCCCCCACTCCCCTCCCCGCTCCCCTCCCCAATTCCCTCCCCTATTCCCCAACTCTCCCCTCCCCCACTCCTCTCCATCACTCCCCTCCGATTATCCTTCCCACATCTCCCTCCCCCACTCCCCTGCCACGTCCCCCACTCCCTCACTCTCATCCTCCACTCCACTCCCCACTCCCCACTCCCCTCTTCCAATCCCGCTCACCCTCCCCCAATCCCACTCCCCTCCCCCAATCCCACTCCCCCTCCCCCAATCCCACTCCCCTCCCCCAATCCCACTCACCCTCCCCCAATCTCACTCACCCTCCCCCAATCCCACTCACCCTCCCCCAATCCCACTCACCCTCTCCCACTCCACTCCCCCACTCCCCTCCCCCACTTCCCTCCCTCACCCCCTTCCACACCTATCTCACCACTTCCCTCTCTTCCCCACGCCCCTCATGACTCCCCTCCCCCTTTCCACTGCTCCAATTCACACATCCACTCCCCTAATCCTCCTCACACACCTCCACCTCCCCTCTCCCATTCCTCTCTCCACTCTCCTCCCCCACTCCTCAGTCCCTCAGCCCCCTCCCCCACTCCCCTCCCTATTCCCTCCCCCACCCCCATTCCGTTTCCCCTCTCCTCCCCAACACCCCATCACCTATCCCCTCCCCTCTCCTCCCCAACAACCCACCCACTTCCCCCTCCCCTCTCCTCCCCAACACCCCCTCCCCCTCAACTCCCCTCCCCGACTCCCCTCTCCGCACCCCTCCCCCTCCCCCACTCCCCACCACGACGCCCTTCCCCCTCCCCATGCCCACTCTATTCCCCCACTCCCTTCCCTCTCCCCTTCCCCTTCCCCCTTCCCTCTTCCCCCTCCCCAATCCCCTCCACAACACCCACCCCCTACTTCTCATCGGCCTCCCCCACTCCCCTCCGCCACTCCCATCTTTCACTACCCTCTCCAACTACCCTCCCCCACTACCCTACACCTCCCCCACTACCCTCCTCGAGTCCCCTTCTCCACTGCCCTGTCCACTCGCCTCCTTTCCATACTCCACTCCCGTCTCCCCTCCCCACCACACTCTGCACACTCACTTGCGTCTCCCACTTCCCTCCCCCTCCCCACTCACCTACTCACCCTCCCCTGCCCCACTCCCCTTCCCATCCCACATCCCCCTCCCCCACTCGCCTCCCCCACTCCCTTCCCCCACTCCCCTTTCCCCTCCATCTCCCCCACTCCAAGCCCCCATTCCCCACCCCCTCCCCCACTCCACCACTTTCCTCCCTCACTCCCATCCGCCAGCACACTCCCCACTCCTCTCCCCTCACCTACACCCCTTCACTCACCACCCTCTCCCCCTCACATACCCTCTCTCTCACCCTCACATCCCCTCTCCCTCCCCACAACCCTCTCTCTGCCCCGCTCACCCTCCCCCACTCCCCTAACTCCCCTCCCCATTCCCTACACCCCACCCCACTGCCCTCCCTTATTCCCTTCCTGCTCCCCCTCTACCATTCCCATCCCCCTCCCTGCCCTTCCCCCTCCCTCCCCACTCTATTCCCCCACTCCCTTTCTTCTCCCCTTCCCCCTTCCGCCCTACCCCCTCCCCAATCCCTTCCACAACACCCACCCCCTACTTCTCATCGGCCTCCCCCACTCATCTCCGCCATTCCCATCTTTCACTACCCTCCCCCACTACCCACTACCCTCACCCACTACCCTCCACCATTACCCTACACCTCCCCCACTACCCTCCGCGAGTCCCCTTCTCCAGTGCCCTGTCCATTCTCCTCCTCCTCCCCACCACACTCTGCACACTCACTCCCATCTACCACTTCCCTACATCTCCCCACTCACCCTCTCCCCTACTCCCTTTCCCCTGCATCACTCCCCTTACCTTCCCACATCCTCCTCCTCCACTCGCCTCCCCCACTCCCTCCCCCACTCCACTACTCTCCTGCCTCACTCCCATCCGCCATTCCACTCATCACTCCTCTCTCCCCTCCCCTACACCCCTTCATTCACCACCCTCTCCCCTTCACATTCCCTCTCCCTCCCCACAACCCTCCCCCTGCCCCACTCACTATCCCCCACTCCCCTAACTCTGCACCCCCACTCCCCTAACTCCCCTCCCTGTTCCCTGCACCCCACCCCACTGCCGTCCCATATTCCCTTCCAGCATCCCCTCTACCACTCCCATCCCCCTCCCTGCCCTTCCCCCTCCCCTTCCCCACTCTATTCCCCCACTCCCTTCCCTCTCCCCTTCTCCCCCTCCCCAATCCCCTCCCCCACTCACCTACCCTACTCCTCATTGGCTTACCCCATTCCCCTCCGCCACTCGCATCCCCCACTACGGGTCCCCTTCCCCACATCCCTTCTCCACTGCCCTTGCAACACCCCTCCTTTCCCCACTCCCCTCTCCCCTCCCCTCCCCAACTCCACACACTCACTCTCATTTCCCACTCCACTCTCACTGCCACCTCGCCCATTCCTCTCCCAGCTACCCTCCCCTTCCCATGCCCAGTCTCCTCCCCCACTCCCCTCCCCAACCTCCTACACTCCCCTCCCACATTCCCCCCTCTCCTCCCTCACTCGCGTCCTCCATTCCAGTTCCCACTACTCTCTCCCCTCCCCGATACCCCCCACTCACCACCCTCTCCCCCTCACTCTCCCTCTCCAATCCCACTCACCTTCCCCCACTCTTCCTCCTCCTTCACTCCGCTTCACCACTCCCACACTCTCCTCCATCACTACCATCCTACACTCCACTCCCAACTCCACTCTCCCTACCCTACACTTCCCACTCACCTCCTTCTCCCCTCACACTCCTTCTCCTTCCCCACTCCCATCCCCGAATCCCACTGCCCCTTTCCCACTCACATCACCCTCCCCTCCCTCACTCCCTTCTACACTCCTGCACACCCCTCCACCTCACCCCTTCTCAACTCTCCTCCCGCAATCCCATCCTTCACTCCCCTCCCTCACTCCCCTCCCTAACACCTCTCCCCCTCTCCCTCCCCACTCCCCTCCCGCACACCACACTCCCCTCCCCCACTCCCCACCCCGCACTCCCCCCTCCCCACTCCTCACTCTCCATTCCCCTCACCTCTCCCTCCACTCCCAACTACCCTCCCCCACTACCCTCCCTAACTCCTCTCCCCCACACCTCTCCCTCACTCCCCTCCCCCACTCCCCCTTCCCGACTCAGCCCTGCCCCTCTATCACTGCCCTCCCACACACCCCACCACCTCCCCACTCCCCCACTCCCTTCCCCCACTCCCACTCCCCACTACGCACTCCCCACTACGCTCCCCACATCCGCACTCCCCTCCCCCACACCCCACTCCGCACTCCTCTCTCCCTACTCCACTCCACACTCCCCCTTCCCCTCCCCCACTCCCCCACTCCCCTCCCCCACTCCTCACTCTCCCACTCCACTCCTCACTCCCCACCTACTCCCCACTCCCCGACTCCTCACTCCCCACTCCCCCACTCACCTCTCCCCCACTCCCCACTCCTCACTCACCACTCCACTCCCCAACTACCCACTCCCCAATCCCCTCCCCCACTCCTCACCCCACTCCCCCACTCCTCACTTCAATCCCATAAACCCCACTCCCCTCCCACCAACCCCACTCCCCCCACCCACTCCCCACTCCCCTCACCCACTCCCCACTCCCCACCCCCACTCAACACTCCCCTCCCCCACACCCGACTCCTCTCTCCCCACTCCACTCCCCCACTCCCCACTACCCACTTCTCACTTCACTCCCCCACTCCCCACTTCTCACTCCCTACTCAACTCCACACTCCCCCACTCCCCTCCCCCACTCCCCTCCCCCACTGCACACCCTCCCACTCCCCACACCTCACTCCCCACTCCACTCCTCACTCCCCGAATCCTCACTCACCACTCCCCCCTCACCTATCTCCCACACTCCACTCCTCACTCCTCACTCCCCTCCCCCACTCCTCTCCCCCACTAACAACTCCCCACGCCCCACTCCTCACTCATCACTCCCCCACTCACCTCTACCCCACTCCTCACTCATCACTCCACTCCCCACTCCTCATTCCCCTCCCCCACTCCCCTACCCCAGTCCCCTCCCCCACTCAACACTCCCCTCCCCAACTACCAACTCCCCAATCCATCCCCCACTCCTCACTCCCCTCCCCCACTCCTCACTCCAATCCCATAAACCCCACTCCCCTCCCACCAACTCCACTCCCCTCCCCCACACCCCACTCCTCACGCCCCTCTCAACTCGCCCACTCCCCACTACCCACTTCTCACTCCACTCCCTCACTCCCCACTTCCCACTCCCCACTCAACTCCACACTCCCCCACTCCCCTCCCCCACTCCCCTTCCCCACTCCCCACTCTCCCACTCCCCACTCCTCACTCCCCACTCCACTCCCCACTCCCCGACTCCTCACTCCCCAATCACCTCTCCCCCACTCCTCACTCACCACTCCACTCCTCACTCCTCACTCCCCTCCCCGACTCCCCTCCCCCACTCACAACTCCCCTCCCCAACTACCCACTCCCCAATCCCCTCCCCCACTCCTCACTCCCCTCCCCCACTCCTCACTCCAATCCCATAAACCCCACTCCCCTCCCACAAACCCCACAACCCTCAACCACTCCCCACTCCCCTCACCCACTCCCCACTCCCCTCCCCCACTCCCCACTCCTCACTCCCCACTCCAGTCCCCCACTCCCCGCTACCCACTTCTCACTCCTCTCCCCCATTCCCCACTTCTCACTCCCCACTCAACTCCCCACTCCCCACGCCCCCTCCACACTCCCCACTCCACACCTCACTCGGCCACTCGCCACTCCTCACTCCCCACACCTCTCCACACTACCCCACTGCTCACTACTCACTCCCCACTCTACTCCTCACTCTCCACTCCCCTCACCCACTCCCCTCTCAACCATCCCTTCCCCAACCCCACTCCCCACTCCTCACTCCACTCCCCACTCCCCCACCCCCCACTCCTCTCTCCCCACAACACTCCCCACTACCCCACTGCCCACTCCTCACTCCCAACTCCACACCCAACTCCACACTCCCCTCCCTACTCCTCATTCACGTCACCCACTCACCACTCCCCTTCCCCACTCCCCACTCCACTATCCCCTCCCCGACTCCTCACTTCCCTCCCTCACTCCACACTCCCATCCCGCAAACCCCACTCCCCTCCCCCACTCCTGTCCCCACCCCCTCCCCCACTCCCCACATGACTCCTCCACACCCCACTCCTCACTCCCCACTCCACTCCCCCACTCCCCACTCCCCCCTTCCCTCCCCCAGTCCTCACTCCACTCCCCCCTCCCCCACTCTCCACTCCCGACTCAATTCCCCCACTACCCACTCCCCTATCCCACTCTACACTCCCGTCCCCCACTCCCCTCTCCCACTCTACACTCCTGTCCCCACTCCCCTCTCCCCACTCACCACTCCTCTCCCCCACTTCCCTTCCCCACTTCCACCCCTCTCCTCCTGCCCTCCTTCCCTCTCCCCACAACCACACCCACAACCAATCCTTTCCCCACTCTCACTCCTGCGCTCCCAACTCACCTCCCCACAAACCCACCCCCACTCCCCCTCCTCACTCCCCTCCCAAATCACCTCCCCATTCCCCCAACCCCACTCCTCCTCCTCACTCCCCTCCCGCACTCTCCACGCCCCTCACCACTCCCTCACCCACACTCCCCTTCCTCACTCCCCTCCTAACTCACCTCCCCACTACCCCACCCCCACTCCTCCTCCTCACTCCCCTCCCGCACCCACCACGCCCCTCCACCACTCCCCCACTCCCCCTCCTCACTCCCCTCCCGCACTCCCCACTCCCTTCCCCCACTCCCTTCCCCCACACCACTCCCCCACTCCCCACTCCAGTTTTCACCTCTGCCCTCCTCCACTCCCCTCCCCTCCCCCAATCCTCTCCCCCACTCCCCACTCACCTCCTCCAATCCCCCCCTGCACGCCTCCACTCACCGACAACACACTCCAACTCCCCTCCCCAACTCTCCATTCCCCCACCCCCTCACTCCCCACTCCCCTCCTCTACTCCCCCCCTGCACGCCTCCACTCCCAGCTCACCTCCTGCATGCCCCACACCCCTCCCCCAAAGCCCTCCCACACCCCCTCTCTCCTCGCACTCTACACCTCACCCCTCCCCTCCCTCATTCGCCTCCTCTTCCCTCCCCACCCCCACTCCCCACTCCTGACTCAATTCCCCCACTTCCCACTCTCCACTCCGGGACACCCCTCCCCAAATCCTTTCACAATTCCACTTCCCACTCCCCTATCCCTAACACCTCCTCCACTCACCTCGACCTCTCCCCTCCACTCCCCTCCCCTCTCCCCTCCCCACTCCACTTCCCACTCCCCTATTCCTCACCGCTCCCCCACTCCCCTCGCCTCTCTTCTCCTCTCCCCTCTCCACTCCTCTTCAAACTTCGCACCCCCACTCTCCTCCCCCTCTCCCATCTTCTCCCATCCCCCACTTCCCTCCCCAACTCCCCTCTCTCCACTTCTCACTCCAACTCCCCTTCGCCACAAGTCTGGATTGAATTGGCTCTTTACTGGTGTGTGAGTGGGACTCAGTACCACTCGAGCTGGTATTAATAGTTGTCTGGTTTGAATTGGCTCATTCCTGGTGTGTGAGTGGGGTTCAGTACCACTCCTGCTGGTATTAATAGAGGTCTGGATTGAATTGGCTCTTTCCTGGTGTGTGAGTGGGGTTCAGTACCACTCCAGATGGTATTAATAGTTGTCTGGTTTGAATTGGCTCATTCCTGGTGTGTGAGTGGGGTTCAGTACCACTCCTGCTGGTATTAATAGAGGTCTGGATTGAATTGGCTCTTTCCTGGTGTGTGAGTGGGGCTCAGTACCACTCCAGCTGGTATTATTAGAGACCTGGATTGAATTGGCTCTTTCCTGGTGTGTGAGTGGGACTCAGTACCACTCCAGCTGGTATTGATAGAGGCCTGGATTGAATTGGCTCTTTCCTGGTGTGTGAGTGGGACTCAGTACCACTCCAGCTGTTATTATTAGAGACCTGGATTGAATTGGCTCTTTCCTGGTGTGTGAGTGGGACTCAGTACCACTCCAGCTGGTATTGATAGAGGCCTGGATTGAATTGGCTCTTTCCTGGTGTGTGAGTGGGACTCAGTACCACTCCAGCTGGTATTGATAGAGGCCTGGATTGAATTGGCTCTTTCCTGGTGTGTGAGTGGGACTCAGTACCACTCCAGCTGGTATTAATAGAGATCTGGATTGATTTGCCTCTTTCCTGGTGTGTGAGTGGGACTCAGTACCACTCCAGCTGGTATTAATAGAGACCTGGATTGAATTGGCTCTTTCCTGGTGTGTGAGTGGGACTCAGTACCACTCCAGCTGGTATTGATAGAGGCCTGGATTGAATTGGCTCTTTCCTGGTGTGTGAGTGGGACTCAGTACCATTCCAGCAGGTATTAATTGATGCCTGGATTGGATAGGCACTTTTCTGGAGTGTGTGTGGGACTCCGTGCATCTCCAGCAGCTATTAATAGAGGCCTGGATTGAGTTAGCCACTTCCTGGTGTGTGAGCGGGGCTCAGTACCACTCCTACTGGTATTAATAGAGGCCTGGAATGAACTGTCCCTTTCCTGCTGTGTGTGTGGGACTCAGTCGCACTCCAGCTGGTATTATAGAGGTCTGGATTGAATTGGCTCTTTCTCGTGTGTAAGTGGGACTCAGTACCATTCCAGCTGATATTTATAGATGTTTGGAATGAACTATCCCTTTCCTTGTGTGTGAGTGGGACACAGTGCCAGTACACCCGGTGTTAATAGAGTCCAGGAATGAACTGTCTCTTCTCTGCTGTGTGAGTGGAATTCAGTCCCACTCCAAATGTTATTAATAAAGGCCTGCATTGAATTGGCTCTTTCCTGGTGTGTGAGTGGGACTCAGTACCACACCAGCTGGTATTAATAGAGGTCTGGATAGAATTGGCTCTGTCCGGGTGTGTGAGTGAGACTCAGTGCCACTCCAGCTGGTATGAATAGAGGTCTGGATAGAATTGGCTCTGTCCGGGTGTGTAAGTGGGGCTCAGTACCACTCCAGCTGGTATTAATAGAGGTCTGGATAGAATTGGCTCTGTCCGGGTGTGTGAGTGAGACTCAGTGCCACTCCAGCTGGTATGAATAGAGGTCTGGATAGAATTGGCTCTGTCCGGGTGTGTAAGTGGGGCTCAGTACCACTCCAGCTGGTATTAATAGAGGTCTGGATGGATTTGGCTCTTTCCTGGCGTGTGAGTGGGGCTCAGTACCACTCCAGCTGGTATTAATAGAGACCTGGATTGAATTGGCTCTTTCCTGGTGTGTGAGTGGGACTCAGTACCACTCCAGCTGGTATTAATAGTTGTCCGGTTTGAATTGGCTCTTTCCTGGTGTGTGAGTGGGACTCAGTACCACTCCAGCTGGTATTAATAGAGGTCTGGATGGAATTGGCTCTTTTCTGGTGTGTGAGTGGGGATCTGTACCACTCCAGCTGGTATTAATAGTTGTCCGGTTTGAATTGGCTCTTTCCTGGTGTGTGAGTGGTACTCAGTACCATTCCAGCTACTCAGTACCATTCCAGCTGGTATTAATAGAGGTCTGGATGGAATTGGCTCTTTCCTGGTGTGTGAGTGAGACTCAGTACCACTCCAGCTGGTTTCAAGAGAAACCTGGTTTGAATTGACTCTTTCCTGGTGAGTGAGTGGGACTCAGTACCACTGCAGCTGGTATGAATCGAGGCCTGGTTTGACTTGGCTTTTACCAGGTGGGTGAGTCGGACACAGCACAACTGCAGCTGGTATTAATAGTGTTCTGTATTGATTTGGCTCTTTCCTGCTCTGTGAGTGGGACTCAGTACCACACCAGCTGGTATTAATAGTGGTCTGAATTGAATTGTCTCTTTCCTGGTGTTTCAGTGAGACTCAGTGCCACTCCAGCTGATATTAATAGAGACCTGGATTGAATTGCCTCTGACCTGGCATGGGAGTGGGACTCAGTACCACTGCAGCTGGTATGAATAGAGGCCTGGATTGAATTGGCTGTTTCCAGGTGTGTGAGTGGGGCTCAGTACCACTCCAGCTGGTATTAATAGAAACCTGGATTGAATTGGCTCTTTCCTGGTGAGTGAGTGGGGCTCAGTACCACTCCAGCTGGTATTAATAGAGGCCTCGTTTAAATTGACTCTTTCTGGTGTGTGAGTGGGACTCAGTACCACTCCAGCTGGTATTAATAGAGGCCTGGTTTAAATTGACTCTTTCTGGTGTGTGCGTGGGACTCAGTACCACTCCAGCTGGTATTAATAGAGGTCTGGATTGAATTGACTCTTTCCTGGTGTGTGAGTGGGACTCAGTTCCACTCCAGCTGGTATTAATAGAAATTTGGTTTCAATTGGCACTTTCCTGGGTGTGAGTGGGGCTCAGTACCACTGCAGCTGGTATGAATAGAGGCCTGGATTGAATTGGCTCATTCTGGTGTGTGAGTGGGACTCAGTACCTCTCCAGCTGTTATGAATAGAGGCCTGGATTGAATTGGCTTTTTCCTGGTGTGTCAGTGGTGCTCAGTACGACTCCAGATGGTATGAAAAGTGGCCTGGATTGACTTGGCTCTTTCCTGGTGAGTGAGTGGGATTCAGTACCACTCCAGCTGGTATTAATAGAGGTCTGGTTGGAATTTGCTCTTTCCTGGTGTGTGAGTGAGACTCAGTGCCACACCAGCTTGTTTTAAAGAGGTCTGGCTTGAATTGGCTCTTTCCTGGTGGGTGAGTGAGACTCAGCACCACTCCAGCTGGTATCAATATAGGCCTGGTTTCAAATGTCTCTTTCCTGGTGTGTAAGAGGGACTCAGTACAACACCATCTGGGATTAATAGAGGCCTGGATTGAATTGGCTCTTTCCTGGAGTGTGAGTGGAGCTCAGTACCACTCCAGCTGGTATTAATAGAGGCCTGGATTGAAGTGGCTCCTTCTGGTGTGTGAGTGGGACTCAGTACCACTCCAGCTGGTATTAATAGAGGCCTGGATTGAATTGGCTCCTTCTGGTGTGTGAGTGGGACTCAGTACAACTCCAGCTGGTATTAATAGAGGCCTGGATTGAATTGGCTCCTTCTGGTGTGTGAGTGGGGCTCAGTACCTCTCCAGCTGGTTTCAAGAGAAACCTGGTTTGAATTGACTCTTTCCTGGTGTGTGAGTGGGGCTCAGTATCACTCCAGCTGATATTAATAGAGACCTGGGTTGAATTGCCTCTGACCTGGCGTGTGATTGGGACTCAGTACCTCTCCAGCAGGTAATAATAGAAATTTGGTTTCAATTGGCACTTTCCTTGTGTGTGAGTGGGGCTCAGTACCACTCCAGCTGGCATTATAGAGGTCTGGATTGAATTGGCTCTTTCCTGGTGTGTGAGTGGGGCTCAGTACCACTCCAGCTGGTATTAATAGAAGCCCAGATTGAATTGCCTCTTTCCTGGTGTGTGAGTGGGACTCAGTACCACTCCAGCTGGTATTAATAGAGGTCTGCATTGAATTGGCTCTTCCCTGGTGTGTGAGTGGGACTCAGTGCCACTCCAGCTGGTATTCATAGAAGCCTGGATTGAATTGCTTATTTCCTGGTGTGTGAGTGGGACTCAGTACCACTCCAGCTGGTATTAATAGAGGTCTGGATTGAATTGGCTCTTTCCTGGTGAGTGAGTGGGGCTCAGAACCACTTCAGCTGGTATTAATAGAGGTCTGGATTGAATTGGCTCTTTCCTGGTGTTTCAGTGAGACTCAGTACCACTCCAGCTGGTTTCAAGAGAAACCTGGTTTGAATTGACTCTTTCCTGTTGAGTGAGTGGGGCTCAGTACCACTCCAGCTGATATTAATAGAGGTCTGGATTGAATTGGCTCTTTCCTGGTGAGTGAGTGGGACTCAGTACCTCACCAGCTGGTATGAATAGAGGCCTGGATTGAATTGGCTCTTTCCTGGTGTGTGAGTGGGACTCAGTACCTCTCCAGCTGGAATGAATAGAGGCCTGGATTGAATTGGCTCTTTCTGGTGTGTGAGTGGGACTCAGTACCTCACCAGCTGGTATGAATAGAGGCCTGGATTGAATTGGCTCTTTCTGGTGTGTGAGTGGGACTCAGTACCTCACCAGCTGGTATGAATAGAGGCCTGGATTGAATTGGCTATTTCTTGGAGTGTGAGTGGGGCTCAGTACCACTCCAGCTGGTAATAATAGAAATTTGGTTTCAATTGGCTCTTTCCTGGTGTGTGAGTGGGACCCAGTACCACTCCAGCTGGTATTATAGAGGCCTGGATTGAATTGGCTCTTTCCTGGTGTGTGAGTGGGGCTCAGTACCACTCCAGCTGGTATTAATAGAAGCCCAGATTGAATTGCCTCTTTCCTGGTGTGTGAGTGGGACTCAGTACCACTCCAGCTGGTATTAATAGAGGTCTGGATTGAATTGGCTCTTCCCTGGTGTGTGAGTGGGACTCAGTGCCACTCCAGCTGGTATTAATAGAAGCCTGGATTGAATTGCTTATTTCCTGGTGTGTGAGTGGGACTCAGTACCACTCCAGCTGGTATTAATAGAGGTCTGGATTGAATTGGCTCTTTCCTGGTGAGTGAGTGGGGCTCAGAACCACTTCAGCTGGTATTAATAGAGGTCTGGATTGAATTGGCTCTTTCCTGGTGTTTCAGTGAGACTCAGTACCACTCCAGCTGGTTTCAAGGAAAACCTGGTTTGAATTGACTCTTTCCTGTTGAGTGAGTGGGGCTCAGTACCACTCCAGCTGATATTAATAGAGGTCTGGATTGAATTGGCTCTTTCCTGGTGAGTGAGTGGGACTCAGTACCTCACCAGCTGGTATGAATAGAGGCCTGGATTGAATTGGCTCTTTCCTGGTGTGTGATTGGGACTCAGTACCTCTCCAGCTGGAATGAATAGAGGCCTGGATTGAATTGGCTCTTTCTGGTGTGTGAGTGGGACTCAGTACCTCACCAGCTGGTATGAATAGAGGCCTGGATTGAATTGGCTCTTTCTGGTGTGTGAGTGGGACTCAGTACCTCACCAGCTGGTATGAATAGAGGCCTGGATTGAATTGGCTATTTCTTGGAGTGTGAGTGGGGCTCAGTACCGCTCCAGCTGGTAATAATAGAAATTTGGTTTCAATTGACTCTTTCCTGGTGTGTGAGTGGGACTCAGTACCACTGCAGCTGGTATGAATAGAGGCCTGGATTGAATTTGCTCTTTCCTGGTGTGTGAGTGGGGCTCAGTACCACACCAGCTGGTATTAATAGAGTCCTGGATTGACTTGGCTCTTTCTGCTGTGCGAGTGGGGCTCAGTACCACTACAGCTGGTATTAATAGAGGCCTGGATTGAATTGGCTATTTCCTGGAGTGTGAGTGGGGCTCAGTACCACTCCAGCTGGTATGAATAGAGGCCTGGATTGAATAGGCTCTTTCCTGGTGTGTCAGTGGTGCTCAGTACCACTCCAGCTGGTATGAATAGAGGCCTGGTTTGAATAGGCTCTTTCCTGGTGTGTCAGTGGTGCTCAGTACCACTCCAGCTGGTATGAATAGAGGCCTGGATTGACTTGGCTCTTTCCTGGGAGTGAGTGGGATTCAGTACCACTCCAGCTGCTATTAATGGAGGTCTGGTTGGAATTTGCTCTTTCCTGGTGTGTGAGTGAGAGTCAGTACCACTCCAGCTGGTATTAATAGAGGTCTGGATTGAATTGGCTCCTTCCTGGTGAGTGAGTGGGGCTCAGTACCACTCCAGCTGGTATTAAGAGGTCTGGATTGAATTGGCTCCATCCTGGTGAGTGAGTGGGGCTCAGTACCACTCCAGCTGATATTAATAGAGGCCTGGATTGAATTGGCTCTGTCCTGGTGTGTGAGTGGGGCTCAGTACCACGCCAGCTGGTATTAATAGAGGTCTGGATTGAATTGTCTCGTTCCTGATGTGTGAGTGGGACTCAGTCCCACTCCAGCTGGTATTAAATTAGCCTGGATTGATTTTGCTCTTTCCTGGTGTGTGAGTGGGTCTAAGTGCCACTCCAGCTGGTATTAGTAGAGATCTGGATTGAATTGGCTCTTTGCTGGTGTGTGAGTGGGACTCAGTACCACTCCAGATGGTATTAATAGAGGCCTGGATTGAATTGGCTCTTTCCTGGTGTGAGTGGGGCTCAGTACCACTCCAGCTGGTATTAATAGAGGCCTGGATTGAATTGGCACTTTCCTGGTGTGTGAGTGGGACTCAGTCCCACTCCAGCTGGTATTAAATTAGCCTGGATTGATTTTGCTCTTTCCTGGTGTGTGAGTGGGACTCAGTGCCACTCCAGCTGGTATTAGTAGAGGCCTGGATTGAATTGGCTCTTTCCTGGTGCGTGAGTGGGGATCAGTACCACTCCAGCTGGTATCAATAGAGGTCTGGATTGTATTGGTGCTTTTCTGGTGTGTGAGTGAGACTCAGTACCAATCCAGCTGGTATTAATAGAAGCCCAGATTGAATTGGCTCTTACCTGGTTTGTGAGTGGGACTCAGTACCCCTCCAGCTGGTATTAATAGAGGTCTGGATTGAATTGGCTCTTTCCTGGTGTGTGAGTGGGAGTTAATTCCACTCCAGCTGGTATTAATGGAGGTCTGGATTGAGTTGGCTGTTTCCTGGTGTGTGAGTGGGGCTCAGTACCACTCCAGCTGGTATTAATAGAGGTCTGGTTTGAATTGGCTCTTTCCTGGTGTGTGAGTGGGAGTTAATTCCACTCCAGCTGGTATTAATGGAGGTCTGGATTGAGTTGGCTGTTTCCTGGTGTGTGACTGGGGCTCAGAACCACTCCAGCTGGGATTAGTAGAGGTCGTGATTGATTTGGCTCTTTCCTGGTGTGTGATTGGGACTCCGAACCACTCCAGCTGGGATTAGTAGAGGCCTGGAATGAACTGTCCCTTTCCTGCTGTGTGAGTTGGAATCAGTCGCACTCCAGCTGGGATTAAGAGGTCTGGACTGAATTTGCTCTTTCCGGTGGGTGAGTGGGGTTCAGTACCATTCCAGCTGGTATTAATAGATGTTTGAAATGAGCTGTCTCTTATCTGTTGTGTAAATGGGATTCAGTCCCACTCCAAATGTTATTAATAGAGGCCTGGATTGATTTGGCACTTTCCTTGTGTGTGATTGGGACTCAGTACCACTCCAGCTGGTATTCATAGAGGCCTCGATTGAATTGGCTCTTCCCTGGTGTGTAAGTGGGAGTCTGTACCACTTCAGCTGGTATTAATAGAGGCCTGGATTGAATTGGCTCTTTGCTGCGGAGTGAGTGGGACTCAGTACCACTCCAGCTGGTATTAATAGAGATCTGGTTGAATTTGCTCTTTCCTGGTGTGAGTGGGAATCAGAACCATTCCAGCTGGTATTAATAGAGGCTTGGATTGAATTGGCTCTTGCTGGTGCCTGAGGGGGGCTCAGTACCATCCTGCTGGTATTGTTAGAGGTCTGGATGGAATGGTCTCTTTCCTGGTGTGTCTGTGAGAATCAGTACCACTCCAGCTGGTATTAATAGAGGCCTAGAATGAATTGGCTCTTTCTGGTGTGTGAGTGGGACACAGTGCCAGAGCAGCCGGTGTTAATAGAGTCCTGGAATGAACTGTCTCTTCTCTGCTGTGTGAGTGGGATTCAGTACCACTCCAAATGTTATTAATAGAGGCCTGCATTGAATTGGCTCTCTCCTGGTGTGTGATTGGGACTCAGTGCCACTCCAGCTGGAATTCATAGAGGCCTGGATAGAATTGGCTCTTTTCTGGAGAGTGAGTGGTGCTCAGTGCCACTCCAGCTGGTATTAATAGAGGTCTGGATTGAATTGGCTCTTTTCTGTTGTGTGAGTGGGACTCAGTACCACTCCAGCTGGTATTAATAAATGCCTGGATTGAATTGGCTGTTTCCTGGTGTGTGACTGAGACTCAGTACCTCTCCAGCTGGTATTAATAGAGGCCTGGATTGAACTGGCCCTTTCTCGTGTGTGAGTGGGACTCAGTCGCAGTTCAGCTGGTATTATAGATGTCTAGATTGAATTGTCTGTTTCCTGGTGTGTGAGTGGGGCTCAGTACCACTCCAGCTGGTTTTAATAGATGTCTGGATTGAATTGGCTCTTTCCTGGAGTGTGCATGAGACTCAGTACCATTCCAGCTGGTATTAATAGAGGCCTGGATTGAATTGGCTCTTTCCTGGTGTGTGAGTGGGGCTCAGTACCACTCCAGCTGGTATTAATAGGTGTCTGGATTGAATTGGCTCTTTCCTGGAGTGTGCATGAGACTCAGTACCACTCCAGCTGGTATCAATAGCGGTCTGGTTTCAATTGGCTCTTTCCTGGTGTGTGAGAGGGAATCAGAACCACTCCAGCTAGTATTAATAGAGGTCTGGATTGAATTGGCTCTTTCCCGGTTGGTGCGTGGGACTCAGTACCACTCCAGCTGGCATTAATAGAGGCCTGGATTGAATTGCCTCTTTCTGGTGTGTGAGTGGGACTCAGTACCACTTCAGCTGGCATTAATAGAGGCCTGGATTGAATTGCCTCTTTCTGGTGTGTGAGTGGGACTCAGTACCCCTCCAGCTGGTATTAATAGAGGCTTGGGTTGAATTGGCTATTTCTGGTGTGCAAGTGGGGCTCAGTGCCATTCCAGCTGGTGTTAATAGAGGTCTGGATTGAATTAGCTCTTTCCTGGTGTGTGAGTGGGAGTTAACTCCACTCCAGCTGGTATTTTTCGAGGCCTAGATTGAATTGGCTGTTTCCTGGTGTTTGACTGGGGCTCAGAACCACTCCAGCTGGGATTAATAGAGGCCGGGAATGAACTGTCCCTTTCCTGCTGTGTGAGTGGGACTCAGTCGCACTCCAGCTGGTATTATAGAGGTCTGGATTGAATTGGCACTTTCCTGGTGTGTGAGTGGGGCTCAGAACCACTCCAACTGGTATTAATAGAGGCCTGGATTGAATTGGCTCTTTCTGGTGTGTGTGTGTGGGGCTCAGTACCACTCCAACTGGTTAAATAGAGGCCAGGAATGAACTGTCCCTTTCCTGCTATGTGTGTGTGACTCAGTCGCACTTCAGCTGGTATTCTAGAGGTCTGGATTGAATTAGCTCTTTCCTGGTGTATGAGTGGGAGTTAATTCCACTTCAGCTGGTATTATGGAGGTCTGGATTGAGTTGGCTGTTTCCTGGTGTGTGAGTGGGGCTCGGAACCACTCCAGCTGGGATTAGTAGAGGCCTGGAATGAACTGTCCCTTTCCTGCTGTGTGAGTGGGAATCAGTCGCACTCCAGCTGGGATTAAAAGAGGTCTGGACTGAATTCGCTCTTTCCGGGTGGGTGAATGGGGTTCAGTACCAGTCCAGCTGCTTTTATTGGAGGTCTGGTTGGAAGTTGCTCTTTCCTGGTGTGTGAGGGGGCTCAGTACCATTCCAGCTGGTATTAATAGAGGCCTGGATTGAATTGGCTCTTCTGGTGTGTGAGTGGGACTCAGTACCATTCCAGCTGGTATTAATAGAGGCCTGGATTGAATTGGCTCTTCTGGTGTGTGAGTGGGGCTCAGTACCATTCCAGCTGGTATTAATAGAGGCCTGGATTGAATTGGCTCTTTCTGGTCTGTGTGTGGGGCTCAGTACCATTATAACTGGTTAAATAGAGGCCTGGAATGAACTGTCCCTTTCCTGCTGTGTGTGTGGGACTCAGTCACACTCCAGCTGGTATTAATAGAGGCCTGGATTGAATTGGCTCTTCTGGTGTGTGAGTGGGGCTCAGTACCATTCCAGCTGGTATTAATAGAGGCCTGGATTGAATTGGCTCTTTCTGGTCTGTGTGTGGGGCTCAGTACCATTACAACTGGTTAAATAGAGGCCTGGAATGAACTGTCCCTTTCCTGCTGTGTGTGTGGGACTCAGTCACACTCCAGCTGGTCTTAATAGAGGCCTGGAATGAACTGTCCCTTTCCTGCTGTGTGTGTGGGACTCAGTCACACTTCAGCTGGTATTAATAGAGGCCTGGATTGAATTGGCACTTCTGGTGTGTGAGTGGGGCTCAGTACCACTCCAGCTGGTATTAATAGAGGCCTGGATTGAATTGGCTCTTTCTGGTCTGTGTGTGGGGCTCAGTACCATTACAACTGGTTAAATAGAGGCCTGGAATGAACTGTCCCTTTCCTGCTGTGTGTGTGGGACTCAGTCACACTTCAGCTGGTATTATAG
Source organism: Heterodontus francisci (assembly GCF_036365525.1). Lineage (NCBI taxonomy): Eukaryota > Metazoa > Chordata > Chondrichthyes > Heterodontiformes > Heterodontidae > Heterodontus > Heterodontus francisci. The sequence continues at coordinate 1,449,676 of NW_027141266.1, read as the reverse complement.
AGGTCTGGACTGGATTGGCTCTTTCTGGTCTGTGTGTGGGGCTCAGTACCATTACAACTGGTTAAATAGAGGCCTGGAATGAACTGTCCCTTTCCTGCTGTGTGTGTGGGACTCAGTCACACTTCAGCTGGTATTATAGAGGTCTGGACTGGATTGGCTCTATCTGGGTGGGTGAATGGGGCTCAGTCCCACTCCAGATGGTATTAATAGAGGCCTGGAATGAACTGTCCCTTTCCTGCTGTGTGTGTGGGACTCAGTCACACTTCAGCTGGTATTATAGAGGTCTGGACTGGATTGGCTCTATCTGGGTGGGTGAATGGGGCTCAGTCCCACTCCAGATGGTATTAATAGAGGTCTGGAATGAATCGGCTCTTTCCTGGTTTGTGACTGGGACTCAGCACCACTCCAGCTGGTATTAATAGAGATCTGGATTGAATTGCCTCTTTCTGGAGTGTGATTGGGTCTCAGTACCCCTCCAGCTGGTATTAATAGAGGGCTGGATTGAATTGGCTCTTTTTGGTGTCTGAGTGGGGCTCAGTACCATTCCTGCTGGTATTAATAGAGGTCTGGATTGAATTGGCTCTTTCTGGAGAGTGAGTGGGATTCAGTACCACTCCAGCTGGTATTAATAGAGGGCTGGATTGAATTGGCTCTTCTTGGTGTCTGAGTGGGGCTCAGTACCATTCCTGCTGATATTAATAGAGGTCTGGATTGAATTGGCTGTTTCCTGGTGTGTGAGTGGGGATCAGTACAAGTCCAGTTTGTATTAGTAGAGGCCTGGAATGAACTGTCCCTTTCTTGCTGTGTGAGTGGGTCTCAGTCGCACTCCAGCTGGTATTACAGAGGTCTGGAATGAATTGCCTCTTTCCTGGTGTGTGAGTGGGGTTCAGTACCTCTCCAGCTGGTATTAATAGAAGTCTGGATTGAATTCTCTCTTCCCTGGTGTGTGAGTGGGGCTCAGTACCTCTCCAGCTGGTATTAATAGAAGTCTGGATTGAATTCTCTCTTCCCTGGTGTGTGAGTGGGGCTCAGTACCTCTCCAGCTGGTATTAATAAGAGGTCTGGATTGAATGTGCCTCTTTCCTGGTGTCTGAGTGATCCTCAGTCCCACTCCAGCTGGTATTAATAGAGGCCTGGAATGAACTGACCCCTTCATGGCGTGTGAGAGGGACTCAGACGCACACCAGCTGGTATTATAGAGGTCAGGATTGAATTGGCTCTTTCTGGTGTGTGAGATGGAGTTAATTCCACTCCAGCTGGTATCAATAGAGGCCTGAATTGAATTGGGTGTTTCCTGGTTTGTGAGTGGGACTCAGTGCCACTCCAGCTGGTATTAATAGAGGTCTGGATTGAATTGCCTCTTTCCTGGTGTGTGAGTGAGACTCAGTACCACTCCAGCTCGTATTAATAGAGGTCTGGATTGAATTGACTCTTTCCTGGTGTGTGAGTGAGACTCAGTACCACTCCAGCTCGTATTAATAGAGGTCTGGATTGAATGGCCTCTTTCTGGTTTGTGAGTGGGACTCAGTACCACTCCAGCTCGTATTAATAGAGGCCTGGAACGAACTGACTCCTTCATGGCGTGTGAGTGGGACTCAGACGCACACCAGCTGGTATTCTCGAGGTCAGGATTGAATTGGCTGTTTCTGGTGTGTGTGATGGAGTTAATTCCACTCCAGCTGGTATTAATAGAGGCCTGAATTGAACTGGCTCTTTCCTGGTTTGGGAGTGGGACTCAGTACCACTCCAGCTAGTATTAATAGAGGCCTGGATTGAATTGCCTCTTTCTGGAGAGTGAGTGGGATTCAGTACCACTCCAGCTGGTATTAATAGAGGGCTGGATTGAATTGGCTCTTTTTGGTGTCTGAGTGGTGCTCAGTACCATTCCTGCTGGTATTAATAGAGGTCTGGATTGAATTGGCTGTTTCCTGGTGTGTGGGTGGGGCTCAGAACCACTCCAGCTGGGATTAGGAGAGGCCTGGAATGAACTGTCCCTTTCCTGCTGTGTGAGTGGGACTCCGTCGCACTCCAGCTGGTATTATGGAGGTCTGGATTGAATTGGCTGTTTCCTGGTGTGAGAGTGGGGCTCGGAACCACTCCAGCTGGGATTAGTAGAGGCCTGGAATGAACTGTCCCTTTCCTGCTGTGTGAGTGGGACCCCGTCGCACTCCAGCTGGTATTGTGGAGGTCTGGATTGAATTGGCTGTTTCCTGGTGTGTGAGTGGGGCTCGTAACCACTCCACCTGGGATTAGTAGAGGCCTGGAATGAACTGTCCCTTTCCTGGTGTGCGAGTGGGACCCCGTCGCACTCCAGCTGGTATTGTGGAGGCCTGGATTGAATTGGCTCTTCTGGTGTGTGTGTGGTGCTCAGTACCACTCCAACTGGTTAAATAGAGGCCTGGAATGAACTGTCCCTTTCCTGCTGTGTGCTTGGCGCTCAGTCGCACTCCAGCTGGTATTAATAGAACCCTGGATTGAATTGGCTCTTTCTGGTGTCTAAGTGGGTCTCAGTTCCTTTCCAGCTGGTATTAATAGAGATCTGGTTGAATTGGCTGTTTCCTGGTGTGAGTGGGAATCAGAACCATTCCAGCTGGTATTAATAGAGGCTTGGATTGAATTGGCTCTTGCTGGTGCCTGAGGGGGGCTCAGTACCATCCTGCTGGTATTGTTAGAGGTCTGGATGGAATTGTCTCTTTCCTGGTGCGTCCGTGTGTATCAGTATCACTCCAGCTGGTATTAGTAGAGGCATGAATTGAATTGGCTCTTTCCTGGTTTGAGAGTGGGGCTCAGTACCACTCCAGCTGGTATTAATAGAGGCCTGGATTGAATTGCCTCTTTCTGGTGTGTGAGTGGGACTCAGTGCCACTCCAGCTCGTATTAATAGAGGCCTGAATTGAATTGGCTCTTTCCTGGTTTGAGAGTGGGACTCAGTACCACTCCAGCTAGTATTAATAGAGGCCTGAATTGAATTGGCTCTTTTCCGGTTTGAGAGTGGGACTCAGTACCACTCCAGATGGTATTAATAGAGGCCTGGAATGAACTGTCCCTTTCCTGGTTTGTGACTGGGACTCAGTACCCCTCCAGCTGGTTTTAATAGAGGCCTGGGTTGAATTGGCTCTTTCTGTTGTGTAAGTGGGGCTCAGTGCCATTCCTGCTGGTATTAATAGAGGTCTGGATTGAATTAGCTCTTTCCTGGTGTGTGAGTGGGAGTTAACTCCACTCCAGCTGGTATTATTCGAGGCCGAGATTGAATTGGCTGTTTCCTGGTGTTTGACTGGGGCTCAGAACCACTCCAGCTGGGATTAATAGAGGCCGGGAATGAACTGTCCCTTTCCTGCTGTGTGAGTGGGACTCAGTCGTACTCCAGCTGGTATTATAGAGGCCTGAATTGAATTGGCTCTTTCCTGGTTTGTGAGTGGGACTCAGACGCACTCCAGCTGGTATTATAGAGGCCTGAATTGAATTGGCTCTTTCCTGGTTTGTGAGTGGGACTCAGTACCACTCCAGCTGGTATTAATAGAGGTCTGGATTGTATTGGCGCTTTCTGGTCTGTGTGTGGGGCTCAGTACCATTCCAGCTGGTATTAATAGATGCCTGGATTGAATTGGCTCTTTCTGGTGTGTGAGGGGGCTCAGTGCCACTCCAGCTGGTATTAATAGAGGCCTGGATTGAATTGGCTCTTTCTGGTCTGTGTGTGGGGCTCAGTACTATTACAACTGGTTAAATAGAGGCCTGGAATGAACTGTCCCTTTCCTGCTGTGTGTGTGGGACTCAGTCACACTTCAGCTGGTATTATAGAGGTCTGGACTGGATTGGCTCCATCTGGGTGGGTGAATGGGGCTCAGTCCCTCTCCAGATGGTATTAATAGAGGCCTGGAATGAACTGTCCCTTTCCTGCTGTGTGTGTGGGACTCAGTCACACTTCAGCTGGTATTATAGAGGTCTGGACTGGATTGGCTCTATCTGGGTGGGTGAATGGGGCTCAGTCCCACTCCAGATGGTATTAATAGAGGCCTGGAATGAACTGTCCCTTTCCTGCTGTGTGCTTGGCGCTCAGTCGCACTCCAGCTGGTATTATAGAGGTCTGGATTGAATTGGCTCTTAACTGATGCGTGATTGGGACTCAGTACCACTCCAGCTGGTATTAATAGAGGCCTGGATTGAATTGGCTCTTTCCTGGTGTGTGAGTGGGAGTTAATTCCAATCCAGCTGCTATTAATAGAGGTCTGGATTGAATTGGCTCTTTCCTGGTTTGTGAGTTGGACTCAGTCCCACTCCAGCTGGTATTAATAGAGGTCTGGAATGAATTGGCTCTTTCCTGGTTTGTGAGTGGGACTCAGTACCACTCCAGCTGGTATTAATAGAGATCTGGATTGAATTGCCTCTTTCTGGAGTGTGAGTGGGACTCAGTACCATTCCTGCTGGTATTAATAGAGGCTTGGATTGAATTGCCTCTTTCTGGAGTGTGATTGGGACTCAGTACCACTCCAGAAGTATTAATAGTGGCCTGGAATGAACTGTCCCTTTCCGGGTTTGTGAGTGGGACTCAGTACCACTCCAGCTAGTATTAATAGAGGGCTGGATTGAATTGGCTCTTTTTGGTGTCTGAGTGGGGCTCAGTACCATTCCTGCTGGTATTAATAGAGGTCTGGATTGAATTAGCTCTTTCCTGGTGTGTGAGTGGGAGTTAACTCCACTCCAGCTGGTATTATTCGAGGCCTAGATTGAATTGGCTGTTTCCTGGTGTTTGACTGGGGCTCAGAACCACTCCAGCTGGGATTAATAGAGTCCGGGAATGAACTGTCCCTTTCCTGCTGTGTGAGTGGGACTCAGTCATACTCCAGCTGGTATTATAGAGGTCTGGATTGAATTGGCACTTTCCTGGTGTGTGAGTGGGACTCAGACGCACTCCAGCTGGTATTATAGATGCCTGAATTGAATTGGCTCTTTCCTGGTTTGTGAGTGGGACTCAGTACCACTCCAGCTGGTATTAATAGAGGCCTGAATTGAATTGGCTCTTTCCTGGTTTGTGAGTGGGACTCAGTACCTTTCCAGCTGGTATTAATAGAGACCTGGAATGAACTGACTCCTTCATGGCGTGTGAGTGGGACTCAGACGCATACCAGCTGGTATTCTCGAGGTCAGGATTGAATTGGCTGTTTCTGGTGTGTGTGATGGAGTTAATTCCACTCCAGCTGTTATTAATAGAGGCCTGAATAGAATTTGCTCTTTCCTGGTGTGTGTGGGGGACTCAGTACCACTCCAGCTCGCATTAATAGAGGCCTGAATTGAATTGGCTCTTTCCTGGTTTGAGAGTGGGACTCAGTACCACTCCAGCTGGTATTAATTAGTGGTCTGGATTGAATTGGCTCTTTCCTGGTTTGTGAGTGGAACTCAGTACCTTTCCAGCTGGTATTCTCGAGGTCAGGATTGAATTGGCTGTTTCTGGAGTGTGAGATGGAGATAATTCAACTCCAGCTGGTATTAATAGAGGCCTGAATTGAATTGGCTCTTTCCTGGTTTGTGAGTGGGACTCAGTACCTTTCCAGCTGGTATTAAAAGAGACCTGGAATGAACTGACCCCTTCATGGCGTGTGAGTGGGACTCAGACGCACTCCAGCTGGTATTCTCGAGGTCAGGATTGAATTGGCTGTTTCTGGTGTGTGTGATGGAGTTAATTCCACTCCAGCTGGTATTAATAGAGGTCTGGAATGAATTGGTAATTTCCTGGTTTGTGAGTGGGACTCAGTACCACTCCAGCTGCTATTAATAGAGGTCTGGAATGAATTGGCTCTTTCCTGGTTTGTGAGTGGGACTCAGTACCACTCCAGCTGGTATTAATAGAGGTCTGGATTGTATTGGCGCTTTCTGGTCTGTGTGTGGGGCTCAGTACCATTCCAGCTGGTATTAATAGAGGCCTGGATTGAATTGGCTCTTTCTGGTGTGTGAGGGGGCTCAGTGCCACTCCAGCTGGTATTAATAGAGGCCTGGATTGAATTGGCTCTTTCTGGTCTGTGTGTGGGGCTCAGTACCATTACAACTGGTTAAATAGAGGCCTGCAATGAACTGTCCCTTTCCTGCTGTGTGTGTGGGACTCAGTCACACTTCAGCTGGTATTATAGAGGTCTGGACTGGATTGGCTCCATCTGGGTGGGTGAATGGGGCTCAGTCCCTCTCCAGATGGTATTAATAGAGGCCTGGAATGAACTGTCCCTTTCCTGCTGTGTGTGTGGGACTCAGTCACACTTCAGCTGGTATTATAGAGGTCTGGACTGGATTGGCTCTATCTGGGTGGGTGAATGGGGCTCAGTCCCACTCCAGATGGTATTAATAGAGGCCTGGAATGAACTGTCCCTTTCCTGCTGTGTGCTTGGCGCTCAGTCGCACTCCAGCTGGTATTATAGAGGTCTGGATTGAATTGGCTCTTAACTGATGCGTGATTGGGACTCAGTACCACTCCAGCTGGTATTAATAGAGGCCTGGATTGAATTGGCTCTTTCCTGGTGTGTGAGTGGGAGTTAATTCCAATCCAGCTGCTATTAATAGAGGTCTGGATTGAATTGGCTCTTTCCTGGTTTGTGAGTTGGACTCAGTCCCACTCCAGCTGGTATTAATAGAGGACTGGAATGAATTGGCTCTTTCCTGGTTTGTGAGTGGGACTCAGTACCACTCCAGCTGGTATTAATAGAGATCTGGATTGAATTGCCTCTTTCTGGAGTGTGAGTGGGACTCAGTACCATTCCTGCTGGTATTAATAGAGGCTTGGATTGAATTGCCTCTTTCTGGAGTGTGATTGGGACTCAGTACCACTCCAGAAGTATTAATAGTGGCCTGGAATGAACTGTCCCTTTCCGGGTTTGTGAGTGGGACTCAGTACCACTCCAGCTAGTATTAATAGAGGGCTGGATTGAATTGGCTCTTTTTGGTGTCTGAGTGGGGCTCAGTACCATTCCTGCTGGTATTAATAGAGGTCTGGATTGAATTAGCTCTTTCCTGGTGTGTGAGTGGGAGTTAACTCCACTCCAGCTGGTATTATTCGAGGCCTAGATTGAATTGGCTGTTTCCTGGTGTTTGACTGGGGCTCAGAACCACTCCAGCTGGGATTAATAGAGTCCGGGAATGAACTGTCCCTTTCCTGCTGTGTGAGTGGGACTCAGTCATACTCCAGCTGGTATTATAGAGGTCTGGATTGAATTGGCACTTTCCTGGTGTGTGAGTGGGACTCAGACGCACTCCAGCTGGTATTATAGATGCCTGAATTGAATTGGCTCTTTCCTGGTTTGTGAGTGGGACTCAGTACCACTCCAGCTGGTATTAATAGAGGCCTGAATTGAATTGGCTCTTTCCTGGTTTGTGAGTGGGACTCAGTACCTTTCCAGCTGGTATTAATAGAGACCTGGAATGAACTGACTCCTTCATGGCGTGTGAGTGGGACTCAGACGCATACCAGCTGGTATTCTCGAGGTCAGGATTGAATTGGCTGTTTCTGGTGTGTGTGATGGAGTTAATTCCACTCCAGCTGGTATTAATAGAGGCCTGGATTGAATTGCCTCTTTCTGGAGTGTGAATGGGACTCAGTACCACTCCAGAAGTATTAATAGAGGCCTGGAATGAACTGTCCCTTTCCTGGTTTGTGACTGGGACTCAGTATCCCTCCAGCTGGTATTAATAGAGGGCTGGATTGAATTGGCTCTTTCTGGTGTGTGAGGGGGCTCAGTACCATTCCAGCTGGTATTAATAGAGGCCTGGATTGAATTGGCTCTTCTGGTGTGTGAGTGGGGCTCAGTACCATTCCAGCTGGTATTAATAGAGGCCTGGATTGAATTGGCTCTTTCTGGTCTGTGTGTGGGGCTCAGTACCATTACAACTGGTTAAATAGAGGCCTGGAATGAACTGTCCCTTTCCTGCTGTGTGTGTGGGACTCAGTCGCACTTCAGCTGGTATTATAGAGGTCTGGACTGGATTGGCTCTTTCTGGGTGGGTGAATGGGGCTCAGTCGCACTCCAGCTGGTATTATAGAGGTCTGGATTGAATTGGCTCTTAACTGATGCGTGATTGGGACTCAGAACCACTCCAGCTGGTATTAATAGAGGCCTGGATTGAATTGGCTCTTTCCTGGTTTGTGAGTTGGACTCAGTCCCACTCCAGCTGGTATTAATAGAGGTCTGGATTGAATTGGCTCTTTCCTGGTTTGTGAGTGGGACTCAGTACCACTCCAGCTGGTATTAATAGAGATCTGGATTGAATTGCCTCTTTCTGGAGTGTGAGTGGGACTCAGTACCATTCCTGCTGGTATTAATAGAGGCTTAGATTGAATTGCCTCTTTCTGGAGTGTGAGTGGGACTCAGTACCACTCCAGAAGTATTAATAGTGGCCTGGAATGAACTGTCCCTTTCCTGATTTGTGAGTGGGACTCAGTACCCCTCCAGCTGGTATTAATAGAGGGCTGGATTGAATTGGCTCTTTTTGGTGTCTGAGTGGGGCTCAGTACCATTCCTGCTGGTATTAATAGAGGACTGGACTGAATTGGCTCTTTTCTGGTGTGTGAGTGGGAGTTAATTCCACTCCAGCTGGTATTAATGGAGGTCTGGATTGAATTGGCTGTTTCCTGGTGTGTGAGTGGGACTCTGTCGCACTCCAGCTGGTATTGTGGAGTTCTGATTGAATTGGCTCTTTCCTGGTGTGTGAGTGGGACTCAGTACCACTCCAGCTGTTATTAATAGAGGCCTGAATTGAATTGGCTCTTTCCTGGTTTGTGAGTGGGACTCAGTACCTTTCCAGCTGGTATTAATATAGACCTGGAATGAACTGACCCCTTCATGGCGTGTGAGAGGGACTCAGACGCACACCAGCTGGTATTCTCGAGGTCAGGATTGAATTGGCTGTTTCTGGTGTGTGTGATGGAGTTAATTCCACTCCAGCTCGTATTGATAGAGGCCTGAATTGAATTGGTACTTTCCTGGTTTGAGAGTGGGACTCAGTACCACTCCAGCTGGTATTAATAGAGGTCTGGAATGAATTGGCTCTTTCCTGATTTGTGAGTGGGACTCAGTACCACTCCAGCTGCTATTAATAGAGGTCTGCAATGAACTGGCTCTTTCCTGGTTTGTGAGTGGGACTCAGTACCCCTCCAGCTGGTATTAATAGAGGGCTGGAATGAATTGGCTCTTTCCTGGTTTGTGAGTGGGACTCAGTACCACTCCAGCTGGTATTAATAGAGGGCTGGATTGAATTGGCTCTTTCTGGAGTGTGAGTGGGACTCAGTACCACTCCAGCTGGTATTAATAGAGGGCTGGATTGAATTGGCTCTTTCTGGAGTGTGAGTGGGACTCAGTACCACTCCAGCTGGTATTAATAGAGGGCTGGATTGAATTGGCTCTTTCTGCTGTGTGAGTGGGACTCAGTACAACTCCAGCTGGTATTAATAGAGGCTTGGATTGAATTGGCACTTTCTGGAGTGTGAGTGGGACTCAGTACCACTCCAGCTGGTATTAATAGAGGGCTGGCTTGAATTGGCTCTTTCTGGAGTGTGAGTGGGCCTCAGTACCCTTCCAGCTGGTATTAATAGAGGGCTGGATTGAATTGGCTCTTTCTGGAGTGTGAGTGGGACTCAGTACCACTCCAGCTGGTATTAATAGAGGGCTGGATTGAATTGGCTCTTTCTGGAGTGTGAGTGGGACTCAGTACCACTCCAGCTGGTATTAATAGATGTCTGGATTGATTTGGCTCTTTCCTGGTGTGTGAGCCGGGATCAGTCACACTCCAGCTGGTATGAATAGAGACCTGGATTGAATTGGCTCTTTCCTGGTGTGTGAGTGTGTCTCAGTACCAATCCAGCTCGCATTAATAGAGGCCTGAATTGAATTGGCTCTTTCCTGGTTTGAGAGTGGGACTCAGTACCACTCCAGCTGTTATTAATAGAGGCCTGAATTGAATTTGCTCTTTCCTGGTGTGTGTGGGGGACTCAGTACCACTCCAGCTCGCATTAATAGAGGCCTGAATTGAATTGGCTCTTTCCTGGTTTGAGAGTGGGACTCAGTACCACTCCAGCTGGTATTAATTAGTGGTCTGGATTGAATTGGCTCTTTCCTGGTTTGTGAGTGGAACTCAGTACCTTTCCAGCTGGTATTCTCGAGGTCAGGATTGAATTGGCTGTTTCTGGAGTGTGAGATGGAGATAATTCAACTCCAGCTGGTATTAATAGAGGCCTGAATTGAATTGGCTCTTTCCTGGTTTGTGAGTGGGACTCAGTACCTTTCCAGCTGGTATTAATAGAGACCTGGAATGAACTGACCCCTTCATGGCGAGTGAGTGGGACTCAGACGCACTCCAGCTGGTATTCTCGAGGTCAGGATTGAATTGGCTGTTTCTGGTGTGTGTGATGGAGTTAATTCCACTCCAGCTGGTATTAATAGAGGTCTGGAATGAATTGGTAATTTCCTGGTTTGTGAGTGGGACTCAGTACCACTCCAGCTGCTATTATTAGAGGTCTGGAATGAATTGGCTCTTTCCTGGTTTGTGAGTGGGACTCAGTACCACTCCAGCTGGTATTAATAGAGGGCTGGATTGAATTGGCTCTTTTTGGTGTCTGAGTGGGGCTCAGTACCATTCCTGCTGGTATTAATAGAGGACTGGATTGAATTGGCTCTTTCCTCTTGTGTGAGTGGGAGTCTGTACCACTCCAGCTGGTATTGATAGAGGTCGGGATTGAATTGGCACTTTTTGGTGTGTGTATGGGACTCAGTACCACTCCAGCTGGTATTAATAGAGGCTTGTATTGAATTGGCACTTGCTGGTGCCTGAGGGGGGCTCAGTACCATCCTGCTGGTATTATTAGAGGTCTGGATGGAATGGTCTCTTTCCTGGTGTGTCCGTGAGAATCAGTACCACTCCAGCTGGTATTAATAGAGGTCTGGATTGAATTGTCTCTTTCCTGGTGTGTCCGTGAGAATCAGTACCACTCCAGCTGGTATTAATAGAGGCCTAGAATGAATTGGCTCTTTCTGGTGTGTGAGTGGGACACAGTGCCAGAACACCCGGTGTTAATAGAGTCCTGGAATGAACTGTCTCTTCTCTGCTGTGTGAGTGGGATTCAGTCCCACTCCAAATGTTACTAATAGAGGCCTGCATTGAATTGGCTCTCTCCTGGTGTGTGATTGGGACTCAGTACCACTCCAGCTGGTATTAATACGGTTGGGATTGAAGTGGCTCTTTCCTGGTGTGTGATTGGGACTCAGTACCACTCCAGAAGTATTAATAGAGGCCTGGAATGAACTGTCCCTTTCCTGGTTTGTGAGTGGGACTCAGTACCACTCCAGCTGGTAATAATACGGTTGGGATTGAAGTGGCTCTTTCCTGGTGTGTGATAGGGACTCAGTACCACTCCAGAAGTATTAATGGAGGCCTGGAATGAACTGTCCCTTTCCTGGTTTGTGAGTGGGACTCAGTACCCCTCCAGCTGGTATTAATAGAGGTCTGGATTGAATTGGCTCTTTCCTGGTGTGTGAATGGGACTCAGTACCCCTCCAGCTGGTATTAATAGAGGTCTGGTTTGAATTGGCTCTTTCCTGGTGTGTGAGTGGGAGTTAATTCCACTCCAGCTGGTATTGTGGAGGTCTGGATTGAGTTGGCTGTTTCCTGGTGTGTGACTGGGGCTCAGAACCACTCCAGCTGGGATTAGTAGAGGCCTGGAATGAACTGTCCCTTTCCTGCTGTGCGAGTGGGACTCTGTCGCACTCCAGCCGGTATTGTGGAGGTCTGGATTGAATTGGCTGTTTCATGGTGTGTGAGTGGGGCTCGGAACCACTCCAGCTGGGATTAGTAGAGGCCTGGAATGAACTGTCCCTTTCCTGCTGTGTGAGTTGGAATCAGTCGCACTCCAGCTGGGATTAAGAGGTCTGGACTGAATTCGCTCTTTCCGGGTGGGTGAGTGGGGTTCAGTACCATTCCAGCTGATGTTTATAGATGTTTGAAATGAACTGTCTCTTATCTGTTGTGTGAGTGAGACTCAGTACCACTCCAGCTGGTATTAATAGAGGCCTGGATTGAATTGGCTCTTAACTGATGTGTGAGTGGGCCTCAGTACCACTCCAGCTGGTATGAATAGCGGCCTGGATTGAATTGGCTCTTTCCTGGTGTGTGAGTGGGGCTCAGTACCACTCCAGCTGGTATTAATAGAGGCCTGGATTGAATTGGCTCTTAACTGATGTGTGAGTGGGACTCAGTACCACTCCAGCTGGTATTAATAGAGGCCTGGATTGAGTTAGCCACTTCCTGGTGTGTGAGCGGGGCTCAGTTCCACTCCTTCTGCTATTAATGGAGACATGGATTGAATTGGCTCTTTTTTGGTGAGTGAGTGGGGATTAGTTCCACTCCTGCTGGTATTAAAAGAGGCCTGAATTGAATTGTCTCTTTCCTGCTGTGTGAGTGAGACTCAGTACCACTCCAGCTGGTATTAATAGAGGCCTGGATTGAATTGGCTCTTTGCTGGGGAGTGAGTGGGGATCTGTACCACTCCAGCTGGTATTAATAGAGATCTGGTTTGAATTTGCTCTTTCCTGGTGTGTGAGTGGGAATCAGAACCATTCCAGCTGGTATTAAGAGGTCTGGATTGAATTGGCACTTCTTGATGTGTGTGTGGGACTCAGTACCACTCCAGCTGGTATTAATAGAGGCTTGGATTGAATTGGCTCTTGCTGGTGCCTGAGGGGGGCTCAGTACCATCCTGCTGGTATTAATAGAGGTCTGGATGGAATGGTCTCTTTTCTGGTGAGTGAGTGGGACTCAGTATCACTCCAGCTGGTATTAATAGAGGCCTAGAATGAATTGGCTCTTTCTGGTGTGTGAGTGGGACACAGTGCCAGAACACCCAGTGTTAATAAAGTCCTGGAATGAACTGTCTCTTCTCTGCTGTGTGAGTGGGACTCAGTACCACTCCAGCTGTTATTAATAGAGGTCTGGATTGAATTGGCTCTTGCTGGTGCCTGAGGGGGGCTCAGTACCATCCTGCTGGTATTATTAGAGGTCTGGATGGAATGGTCTCTTTCCTGGTGTGTCCGTGAGAATCAGTACCACTCCAGCTGGTATTAATAGAGGTCTGGATTGAATTGGCTCCTTCCTGGTGAGTGAGTGGGACTCAGTACCACTCCAGCTGCTATTAATAGATACCTGGATTGAATTGCCTCTTTCCTGGTGTGTGAGTGGCTCTCAGTCCCACTCCAGTCGCTATAGATCGAGGCCTGGATCGAAATGGCTCTTCCCTGGTGTGTGAGTGGGGCTCAGTGCCACTCCAGCTGGTATTCATAGAGGTCTGGATTGAATTGTCTCCTTCCTGGTGAGTGAGTGGGACTCAGTACCACTCCAGCTGGTATTAATTGAGGTCTGGATTTAATTGGCTCTTTCATGGTTAGTGAGTGGGACTCAGTACCACTCCAGCTGGTATTAATTGAGGTCTGGATTTAATTGGCTCTTTCCTGGTGTGTGAGTGGGACTCAGTACCACTCCATCTGGTATTAAAAGAGGTCTGGATTGAATTGGCACTTCTTGATGTGTGTGTGGGACTCAGTACCACTCCAGCTGGTATTAATAGAGGCTTGGATTGAATTGGCTCTTGCTGGTGCCTGAGGGGGGCTCAGTACCATCCTGCTGGTATTATTAGAGGTCTGGATGGAATGGTCTCTTTCCTGGTGTGTCCGTGAGAATCAGTACCACTCCAGCTGGTATTAATAGAGGCCTAGAATGAATTGGCTCTTTCTGGTGTGTGAGTGGGATTCAGTCCCACTCCAAATGTTATTAATAGAGGCCTGCATTGAATTGGCTCCTTCCTGGTGAGTGAGTGGGACTCAGTACCACTCCAGCTGCTATTAATAGATACCTGGATTGAATTGCCTCTTTCCTGGTGTGTGAGTGGCTCTCAGTACCACTCCAGCTGGTATAAATAGAGGCCTGGATTGAATTTGCTCTTTCCTGTTGTGTGAGTGGGAGTTAATTCCACTCCAGCTGGTATTAATAGAGACCTGGATTGAATTGGCTCTTTCTGGGGTGTTAGTGGGACTCAGTGCCACTCCAGCTAGTATTAATGGAAGCCTGGAATGAACTATCTCTTTCCTGGTGTGTGAGTGGGTCTCAGTCCCACTCCAGCTGGTATCAATGGCGGTCTGGCTTTAATTAGCTTTTTCCTGGTGTGTGAGTGGGGCTCAGTACCACTCCAGCTGGTATTAATAAAGGTTTGCATTGAATTGGCTCTTTCCTGGTGTGTCAGTGGGACTCAGTACCACTCCAGCTGGTGATAATATAGGCTCGGTTTCAATTGGCTCTTTCCTGGTGTGTGAATGGGAGTTAATTTTACTCCACCTGGTATAAATAGAGGCCTGGATTGAATTGGCTCTTTCCCCGTGTGTGAGTGAGACTCAGTCCCTCTCCAGCTGGTATTAATCGAGACCTGGATTGAATTGGCTCTTTCCCCGTGTGTGAGTGAGACTCAGTCCCTCTCCAGCTGGTATTAATAGAGACCTGGATTGAATTGGCTCTTTCCTGGTGTGTAAATGGGAGTTAATTTTACTCCAGCTGGTATTAATAGGGGCCTGGATTGAATTGGTTCTTTCCCGGTATGTGAATGAGCCTCAGTACCACTCCAGCTGGTATTAATATAGGCTCAAATTCAATTGGCTCTTATCTGGTGTGTGTGTGGGACTCAGTACCACTCCAGCTGGTTTTAACAAAGGCCAGTTCGATCTGATGATATGCACTGTTGTCTGTTTGATGTCACCTGCACCGCGGCCATTTTAAGCGACATGTGCTGCGGCCATTCTAAATGATGTGCTCTGTGGTCTGTTTGATGTCACCTTCACTGCGGCTATTTTACGTGACATATGGTACGGCCATTTTAAATGATATGCACTGTGGTCTGTTTGATGTCACTGTCACTGCGTCCATTTTAAATGTTATGCTCTGTGGTCTGTTTGATGTCACCTTGACTGCAGCCATTTTACGTGACATGTGCTGCGGCCATTTTAAATGATATGCACTGTGGTCTGTTTGATGTCACCTTCACTGCGGCCATTTTACGCGACATGTGCTGCGGCCATTTTAAATGATATGCACTGTGGTCTGTTTGATGTCACCGTCACTGCGTCCATTTTAAATGTTATGCTCTGTGGTCTGTTTGATGTCACCTTGACTGCAGCCATTTTACGTGACATGTGCTGCGGCCATTTTAAATGATATGCACTGTGGTCTGTTTGATGTCACCTTCACTGCGGCCATTTTACGTGACATGTGCTGCAGCCATTTTAAATGATATGCACTGTGGTCTGTTTGATGTCACCGTCACTGCGTCCATTTTAAATGATATGCACTGTGGTCTGTTTGATGTCACCTTCACTGCGGCCATTTTACGCGACATGTGCTGCGGCCATTTTAAATGATATGCACTGTGGTCTGTTTGATGTCACCGTCACTGCGTCCATTTTAAATGATATGCACTGTGGTCTGTTTGATGTCACCTTCACTGCGGCCATTTTACGCGACATGTGCTGCGGCCATTTTAAATGATATGCACTGTGGTCTGTTTGATGTCACCTTCACTGCGGCCATTTTACGCGACATGTGCTGCGGCCATTTTAAATGATATGCTCTGTGATCTGTTTGAATTATGAGTAATCCACGGGGATCATTTTCAATGTTTTCTGTCCAGGGCAGTGAATGTAACAGATTATAAATGAGAATAAAATCTCATAAAAGATAATAAATCACAGACAATCATAAATATTATAAAGATTTACAAAGTGAGAGGAAGAATTATAAACAGTTTATAAAGGTTGTAAAGGTCAGTAAATGTTTATAAATTATTATAAAGAATTATCAATAATTATCAGGATTCTTTTAGTTTGAAAGGGATTATAAAAGAATCAGAAAGATTCAGACCCCGCCCCCACTCCCGTCACCTTGGAAACAGACCCCGCCCCACTCCCGTCACCCTGGAAACAGACCCCGCCCCCACTCCCGTCACCCTGGAAACAGACCCCGCCCCCACTCCCCGTCACCCTGGAAACAGACCACGCCCCCACTCCCGTCACCCTGGAAACAGACCCCGCCCCCACTCCCGTCACCCTGGAAACAGACCCCGCCCCCACTCCGTCACCCTGGAAACAGACCCCGCCCCCACTCCCGTCTCCCTGGAAACAGACCCCGCCCCCACTCCGTCACCCTGGAAACAGACCCCGCCCCCACTCCCGTCTCCCTGGAAACAGACCCCGCCCCCACTCCGTCACCCTGGAAACAGACCCCGCCCCCACTCCCGTCACTCTGGAAACAGACCCCGCCCCCACTCCCGTCTCCCTGGAAACAGACCCCGCCCCCACTCCGTCACCCTGGAAACAGACCCCGCCCCCACTCCCGTCTCCCTGGAAACAGACCCTGCCCCCACTCCGTCACCCTGGAAACAGACCCCGCCCCCACTCCCGTCACCCTGGAAACAGACCCCGCCCCCACTCCCGTCACTCTAGAAACAGACCCCGCCCCCACTCGCGTCACCGTGGTAACAGACCCCGCCCCCACTCCCGTCACCTTGGTAACAGACACCGCCCCCACTCCCGTCACACTGGAAACAGACCCCGCCCCCACTCCCGTCACCTTGGTAACAGACCCCGCCCCCACTCCCGTCACCTAGGTAACGGACCACGCCCCCACTCACGTCACCTTGGTAACAGACCCCGCCCCCACTCCGTCACCTTGGTAACAGACCCCGCCCCCACTCCCGCCACCGTGGTAACAGACCCCGCCCCACTCCCGTCACCGTGGTAACAGACCCCGCCCCCACTCCCGTCACCCTAGAAACAGACACCGCCCCCACTCCGTCACCTTGGTAACAGACCCCGCCCCCACTCCGTCACCCTGGAAACAGACCCCGCCCACATTCCCGTCACCTTGGAAACAGACCCCGCCCCCACTCCCGTCACCTTGGAAACAGACCCCGCCCCCATTCGCCGTCACCTTGGAAACAGTCCCCTCACCCGCTCTGACTCCATGGTGACAGGCCCCTCCCCCGCACTATCTCCATGGTGACAGGCCCCTCCCCCGCTCTGTCTCCATGGTGACAGTCCCCTCCCCCGCTCTGTATCCATGGTGACAGGCCCCTCCCCCGCCCTGTCTCCATGGTGACAGGCCCCTCCCCCGCTCTGTCTCCATGGTGACAGTCCCCTCCCCCGCTCTGTCTCCATGGTGACAGGCCACTCCCCCGCTCTGTCTCCATGGTGACAGTCCCCTCCCCCGCTCTGTCTCCATGGTGAGAGGCCCCTCCCCCGCTCTGTCTCCATGGTGACAGTCCCCTCCCCCGCTCTGTCTCCATGGTGACAGTCCCCTCCCCCGCTCTGTCTCCATGGTGACAGTCCCCTCCCCCGCTCTGTCTCCATGGTGACAGTCCCCTCCCCCGCTCTGTCTCCATGGTGACAGTCCCCTCCCCCGCTCTGTCTCCATGGTGAGAGGCCCCTCCCCCGCTCTGTCTCCATGGTGAGAGGCCCGTCCCCCGCTCTGTCTCCATGGTGAGAGGCCCCTCCCCGCTCTGTCTCCATGGTGACAGACTCCTCCCCCGCTCTGTCTCCATGGTGACAGTCCCCTCCCCCGCTCTGTCTCCATGGTGAGAGGCCCCTCCCCCGCTCTGTCTCCATGGTGACAGTCTCCTCCCCCGCTCTGTCTCCATGGTGACAGTCCCCTCCCCCGCTCTGTCTCCATGGTGAGAGGCCCCTCCCCCGCTCTGTCTCCATGGTGACAGGCCCCTCCCCCGCTCTGTCTCAATGGTGAGAGGCCCCTCCCCCGCTCTGTCTCCATGGTGAGTGGCCCCTCCGCCGCTCTGTCTCCATGGTGACAGTCCCCTCCCCCGCTCTGTCTCCATGGTGACAGTCTCCTCCCCCGCTCTGTCTCCATGGTGACAGGCCCCTCCCCCGCTCTGTCTCCATGGTGAGTGGCCCCTCCCCCTCTCTGTCTCCATGGTGACAGTCCCCTCCCCCGCTCTGTCTCCATGGTGACAGTCCCCTCCCCCGCTCTGTCTCCATGGTGACAGTCCCCTCCCCCTCTCTGTCTCCATGGTTACAGTCCCCTCCCCCGCTCTGTCTCCATGGTGAGTGGCCCCTCCCCCGCTCTGTCTCCATGGTGACAGTCCCCTCCCCCGCTCTGTCTCCATGGTGACAGTCCCCTCCCCCTCTCTGTCTCCATGGTTACAGTCCACTCCCCCGCTCTTTCTCCATGGTGAGTGGCCCCTCCCCCTCTCTGTCTCCATGGTGACAGTCCCCTCCCCCGCTCTGTCTCCATGGTGAGAGGCCCCTCCCCCGCTCTGTCTCCATGGTGACAGTCCCCTCCCCCGCTCTGTCTCCATGGTGAGAGGCCCCTCCCCCGCTCTGTCTCCATGGTGAGAGGCCCCTCCCCCGCTCTGTCTCCATGGTGACAGTCCCCTCCCCCGCTCTGTCTCCATGGTGACAGGCCCCTCCCCCGCTCTGTCTCCATGGTGAGAGGCCCCTTCCCCGCTCTGTCTCCATGGTGACAGGCCCCTCCCCCGCTCTGTCTCCTTGGTGAGAGGCCCCTCCCCCGCTCTGTCTCCATGGTGAGTGGCCCCTCCCCCGCTCTGTCTCCATGGTGAGTGGCCCCTCCCCCGCTCTGTCTCCATGGTGACAGTCCCCTCCCCCGCTCTGTCTCCATGGTGAGAGGCCCCTCCCCCGCTCTGTCTCCATGGTGACAGACCCCTCCCCCACTCTGTCTCCATGGTGACAGTCTCCTCCCCCGCTCTGTCTCCATGGTGACAGTCCCCTCCCCCGCTCTGTCTCCATGGTGACAGTCCCCTCCCCCGCTCTGTCTCCATGGTGACAGGCCCCTCCCCCACTCTGTCTCCATGGTGACAGGCCCCTCCCCCGCTCTGTCTCCATGGTGAGAGGCCCCTCCCCCGCTCTGTCTCCATGGTGACAGTCCCCTCCCCCGCTCTGTCTCCATGGTGAGAGGACCCTCCCTCGCTCTGTCTCCATGGTGACAGGCCCCTCCCCCGCTCTGTCTCCATGGTGACAGTCCCCTCCCCCGCTCTGTCTCCATGGTGAGAGGCCCCTCCCCCGCTCTGTCTCCATGGTGAGAGGCCCCTCCCCCGCTCTGTCTCCATGGTGAGAGGCCCCTCCCCCGCTCTGTCTCCATGGTGAGAGGCCCCTCCCCGCTCTGTCTCCATGGTGACAGTCCCCTCCCCCGCTCTGTCTCCATGGTGAGAGGCTCCTCCCCCGCTCTGTCTCCATGGTGACAGTCCCCTCCCCCGCTCTGTCTCCATGGTGACAGTCCCCTCCCCCGCTCTGTCTCCATGGTGACAGTCCCCTCCCCCGCTCTGTCTCCATGGTGAGAGGCTCCTCCCCCGCTCTGTCTCCATGGTGACAGTCCCCTCCCCCGCTCTGTCTCCATGGTGAGAGGCCCCTCCCCCGCTCTGTCTCCATGGTGAGAGGCTCCTCCCCCGCTCTTTCTCCATGGTGACAGGCCCCTCCCCCGCTCTGTCTCCATGGTGAGAGGCCCCTCCCCCGCTCTGTCTCCATGGTGACAGTCCCCTCCCCCGCTCTGTCTCCATGGTGACAGGCCCCTCCCCCGCTCTGTCTCCATGGTGACAGACCCCTCCCCCGCTCTGTCTCCATGGTGACAGTCCCCTCCCCCGCTCTGTCTCCATGGTGACAGGCCCCTCCCCCGCTCTGTCTCCATGGTGACAGGCCCCTCCCCTGCTCTGTCTCCATGGTGAGAGGCCCCTCCCCCGCTCTGTCTCCATGGTCAGTGGCTCCTCCCCCGCTCTGTCTCCATGGTGACAGGCCCCTCCCCTGCTCTGTCTCCATGGTGAGAGGCCCCTCCCCCGCTCTGTCTCCATGGTCAGAGGCCCCTCCCCTGCTCTGTCTCCATGGTGAGAGGCCCCTCCCCCGCTCTGTCTCCATGGTCAGAGGCCCCTCCCCCGCTCTGTCTCCATGGTGAGAGTCCCCTCCCCCGCTCTGTCTCCATGGTGAGAGGCCCCTCCCCCGCTCTGTCTCCATGGTGACAGTCCCCTCCCCCGCTCTGTCTCCATGGTGACAGTCCCTTCCCCGCTCTGTCTCCATGGTGACAGTCCCCTCCCCCGCTCTGTCTCCATGGTGACAGGCCCCTCCCCCGCTCTGTCTCCATGGTGAGAGGCCCCTCCCCCGCTCTGTCTCCATGGTGACAGTCCCCTCCCCCGCTCTGTCTCCATGGTGAGAGGCCCCTCCCCCGCTCTGTCTCCATGGTGAGAGGCCCCTCCCCCGCTCTGTCTCCATGGTGACAGTCCCCTCCCCCGCTCTGTCTCCAGAGGCCCCTCCCCCGCTCTGTCTCCATGGTGACAGTCCCCTCCCCCGCTCTGTCTCCATGGTGAGAGGCCCCTCCCCCGCTCTGTCTCCATGGTGACAGTCCCCTCCCCCGCTCTGTCTCCATGGTGAGAGGCCCCTCCCCCGCTCTGTCTCCATGGTGACAGTCCCCTCCCCCGCTATGTCTCCATGGTGACAGTCCCCTCCCCCGCTCTGTCTCCATGGTGACAGTCCCCTCCCCCGCTCTGTCTCCATGGTGACAGTCCCCTCCCCCCGCTCTGTCTCCATGGTGACAGTCCCCTCCCCCGCTCTGTCTCCATGGTGAGAGGCCCCTCCCCCGCTCTGTCTCCATGGTGACAGTCCCCTCCCCCGCTCTGTCTCCATGGTGACAGTCCCCTCCCCCCGCTCTGTCTCCATGGTGACGGGCCCCTCCCCCTCCTCTGATTATTGAATTAATTTAACAATTGTATTAAAGGGATATTTCAGCACATTCTTCACCTGCTCTCTGAACTGAGTCTGGGTCTCGGCGTAAATCACAGTGTTTGTGGAGCAGCTCAGGAGCTGGAGCATGAAGGACAATTCCATCAGAAAATCAGGGAGATAAACAGAGCGATAACCCATCCAGTACATCCTCCACCATATAGAATACACCATTAACAGGGCCCACAACAGCATGAAATTACCAGAGATAACTAACAGTAAAATGATAGATTTCCTTCGACTCTCCATCTCGGGGTCTCTGTGACTCTCTCCACTGCTGTGAGCCCGGAGTCTCCTGCGTCCTCTGCTGCTCACTAAAATGTGTCTGACGGTGAGAGCGTTGAGCAGCAGAATCAGCACAAATGGGACGGCCGGGGTTAGAATGTTGTGGAGGAACTCGATTGTTCCCCAGACACGAGAATTCCGAACATCTATTGTTACATCACAAAACCAGGGGAAGTTCATCAGCCAATACCGACCCGTGAACATAAAATACCAGAAGATGTTCTTTAAACAGCTCAGCAAACTCACTGTTCCCACAACCACAGCACATGTTTTCTCACTGCAATATTTACTTTTCAGATTCTGACAACAAATGGCCACAAATCGATCAAAGGTGAAAGTGACGGTGAACCAGGCAGAACAGTCTGTGACTGTGTAAAGCAGGACGGCGTGGATATTACACACGGGGATGGACAACAGGAACAGAAACTGTTCCCGATAAACAGTGGGAATGTGTCTGAATATCAGGTCCAGGATAATGACCAGTAGATCCGCCGTTGACATGGCCACCAGGTACCGAGTGACACATTTGGAGAGACCGCACTTTCCCCGAGACAGGATCCCAATCGTCAGCAAGTTAACTGTGAGGAAGGGAAATAAACAGAGAAATTAGACATCAGACTGGAGCAATGTTACCAGATCTGTGTATGTGTGTGAGTGTCAGAAAGAGAGAAAGAGAGGGTGTGCACATATTTGAGAGAATGTGATTCAGCAAGTGTGTGTGTCTGTGAGTGCATGTGAGCGAGCGAGAGAGAAAGAGACAGAGTGTCTGTGTGTATATATATATATAAATATATATATATATATATATCTCAGTGCCTGGGTTCTGGTGTGTGTGTGTGTGTGTGTGTGTGTGTGTGTGTGTGTGTGCATATATATAAGTCTCAGTATCTGGGCTGTGGTGTGTGTTTGTGCGTGTGTGTGTTTTTGTGTGTGTGTGTGTGTGTGTGTGCATATATATAGGAATCAGTGTCTGGGCTGTGGTGAGTGTGTGTGTGTGTGCATATATATAAGTCTCAGTGTCTGTGCTGTGGTGTGTGTGTGTGTATGTGTGCATATATATAAGTCTCAGTGTCTGTGCTGTGGGGTGTGTGTGTGTATGTGTGCATATATATAAGTCTCAGTGTCTGGGCTGTGCTGTGTGTGTGTGTGTGTGTGTGCATATATATAAGTCACAGTATCTGGGCTGTGGTGTGTGTTTGTGTATGTGTGTGTTTATGTGTGAGTGTGTGCGTGTGTGCATATATAAAGGAATCAGTGTCTGGGCTGTGGTGTGTGTGTGTGTGTGTGTGTGCATATATATATATAAGTCTCAGTATCTGGGCTGTGGTGTGTATTTTTGTGTGTGTGTGTGTGTGCATATATATAAGTCTCAGTGTCTGGGCTGTGCTGTGTGTGTGTGTGTGTGTGTGTGTGTGTGTGTATATATAAGTCTCAGTGTCTGTGCTGTGGTGTGTGTGTGTGTGTGTATGTGTGCATATATATAAGTCTCAGTGTCTGGGCTGTGGTGTGTGTGTGTGTGTGTGTGCATATATATAAATCTCAGTGTCTGGGCTGTGCTGTGTGTGTGCGTGTGTGTGTGTGTCTGTGTGTGCATATATATAAGTCTCAGTGTCTGGGCTGTGGTGTGTGTGTGTGTGTGTGTGCATATATATAAGTCTCAGTGTCTGGGCTGTGGTGACTGTGTGTGTGCATATATCTCAGTCTCAGTGTCTGGGCTGCTGTGGTGTGTGTGTGTGTTTGTGTGTGTGTGCATATATATAAGTCTCAGTGTCTGGGCTGTGGTGTGTGTGTGTGTGTGTGTGTGCAGAAATAAGTCTCAGTCTCTGGGCTGCTGTGTGTGTGTGTGTGTGTGTGTGTGTGCATATATATAAGTCTCAGTGTCTGGGCTGTGGTGTCTGTGTGTGTGTGTGTGTGTGCAAATATATAAGTCTCAGTGTCTGGGCTGTGGTGTGTGTGTGTGTGTGTGTGTGTGCAGAAATAAGTCTCAGTGTCTGGGCAGCTGTGTGTGTGTGTGTGTGTGCATATATATAAGTCTCAGTGTCTGGGCTGTGGTGTCTGTGTGTGTGTGTGTGTGTGCAAATATATAAGTCTCAGTGTCTGGTCTGTGGTGTGTGTGTGTGTGTGCAGAAATAAGTCTCAGTGTCTATGCTGTGGTGTGCGTGTGTGTGTGCAGAAATAAGTCTCAGTGTCTGGGCTGCTGTGTGTGTGTGGTGTGTGTGTGTGTGCATATATATAAGTCTCAGTGTCTGTGCTGTGGTGTGTGTGTGTGTGTGTGTGCGTGTGCATATATATAAGTCTCAGTGTCTGGGCTGTGGTGTGTGTGTGTGTGTGCAGAAATAAGTCTCAGTGTCTATGCTGTGGTGTGTGTGTGCAGAAATAAGTCTCAGTGTCTGGGCTGCTATGTGTGTGTGGTGTGTGTGTGTGTGCATATATATAAGTCTCAGTGTCTGTGCTGTGGTGTGTGTGTGTGTGTGTGTGTGCGTGTGCATATATATAAGTCTCAGTGTCTGGGCTGTGGTGTGTGTGTGTGTGTGCTGAAATAAGTCTCAGTGTCTGGGCTGCTGTGTGTGTGTGGTGTGTGTGTGTGTGCATATATATAAGTCTCAGTGGCTGGGCTGTGGTGTGTGTGTGTGTGTGTGTGTGTGTGTGCATATATATAAGTCTCAGTGTCTGGGCTGTGGTGTCTGTGTGTGTGCATATATATAAGTCTCAGTGTCTGGGCTGTGGTGTGTGTGTGTGTGTGTGCAGAAATAAATCTCAGTGTCTATGCTGTGGTGTGTGTGTGGTGTGTGTGTGTGTGTGTGTGTGCATATATATAAGTCTCAGTGTCTGGGCAGTGGTGTGTGTGTGTGTGTGTGTGTGCATATATATAAGTCTCAGTGTCTGGGCTGTGATGTGCGTGTGTGTGTGCATATATATAAGTCTCAGTGTCTGGGCTGTGGTGTGTGTGTGTGTGTGTGTGCATATATATAAGTCTCAGTGTCTGGGCTGTGGTGACTGTGTGTGTGCATATATCTCAGTCTCAGTGTCTGGGCTGCTGTGGTGTGTGTGTGTGTTTGTGTGTGTGTGCATATATATAAGTCTCAGTGTCTGGGCTGTGGTGTGTGTGTGTGTGTGTGTGTGTGTGTGCATATATATAAGTCTCAGTGTCTGGGCTGCTGTGTGTGTGTGTGTGCATATATATAAGTCTCAGTGTCTGGGCTGTGGTGTCTGTGTGTGTGTGTGTGTGTGCAAATATATAAGTCTCAGTGTCTGGGCTGTGGTGTGTGTGTGTGTGTGCAGAAATAAGTCTCAGTGTCTATGCTGTGGTGTGCGTGTGTGTGTGCAGAAATAAGTCTCAGTGTCTGGGCTGCTGTGTGTGTGTGGTGTGTGTGTGTGTGCATATATATAAGTCTCAGTGTCTGTGCTGTGGTGTGTGTGTGTGTGTGTGTGCGTGTGCATATATATAAGTCTCAGTGTCTGGGCTGTGGTGTGTGTGTGTGTGTGCAGAAATAAGTCTCAGTGTCTATGCTGTGGTGTGTGTGTGTGTGTGCAGAAATAAGTCTCAGTGTCTGGGCTGCTGTGTGTGTGTGGTGTGTGTGTGTGTGCATATATATAAGTCTCAGTGGCTGGGCTGTGGTGTGTGTGTGTGTGTACATATATAATTCTCAGTGTCTGGGCTGTGGTGTGTGTGTGTGTGTGTGTGTGTGCATATATATAAGTCTCAGTGTCTGGGCTGTGGTGTCTGTGTGTGTGCATATATATAAGTCTCAGTGTCTGGGCTGTGGTGTGTGTGTGTGTGTGTGCAGAAATAAGTCTCAGTGTCTATGCTGTGGTGTGTGTGTGGTGTGTGTGTGTGTGTGTGTGTGTGTGCATATATATAAGTCTCAGTGTCTGGGCAGTGGTGTGTGTGTGTGTGTGTGTGTGTGTGTGTGTGTGCATATATATAAGTCTCAGTGTCTGGGCTGTGATGTGCGTGTGTGTGTGCATATATATAAGTCTCAGTGTCTGGGCTGTGGTGTGTGGTGTGTGTGTGTGTGCATATATATAAGTCTCAGTGGCTGGGCTGTGGTGTGTGTGTGTGTGTGTACATATATAATTCTCAGTGTCTGGGCTGTGGTGTGTGTGTGTGTGTGTGTGTGTGCATATATATAAGTCTCAGTGTCTGGGCTGTGGTGTCTGTGTGTGTGCATATATATAAGTCTCAGTGTCTGGGCTGTGGTGTGTGTGTGTGTGTGTGCAGAAATAAGTCTCAGTGTCTATGCTGTGGTGTGTGTGTGGTGTGTGTGTGTGTGTGTGTGTGTGCATATATATAAGTCTCAGTGTCTGGGCAGTGGTGTGTGTGTGTGTGTGTGTGTGTGTGTGTGTGCATATATATAAGTCTCAGTGTCTGGGCTGTGGTGTGTGTGTGTGTGTGTGTGTGCATATATATAAGTCTCAGTGTCTGGGCTGTGGTGACTGTGTCTGTGCATATATCTCAGTCTCAGTGTCTGGGCTGCTGTGGAGTGTGTGTGTTTGTGTGTGTGTGCATATATATAAGTCTCATTGTCTGGGCTGTGGTGTGTGTGTGTGTGTGCAGAAATAAGTCTCAGTGTCTGGGCTGCTGTGTGTGTGTGTGTGTGTGCATATATATAAGTCTCAGTGTCTGGGCTGTGGTGTCTGTGTGTGTGTGTGTGTGTGCAAATATATAAGTCTCAGTGTCTGGGCTGTGGTGTGTGTGTGTGTGTGTGTGTGTGCAGAAATAAGTCTCAGTGTCTGGGCAGCTGTGTGTGTGTGTGTGTGTGCATATATATAAGTCTCAGTGTCTGGGCTGTGGTGTCTGTGTGTGTGTGTGTGTGTGCAAATATATAAGTCTCAGTGTCTGGTCTGTGGTGTGTGTGTGTGTGTGCAGAAATAAGTCTCAGTGTCTATGCTGTGGTGTGCGTGTGTGTGTGCAGAAATAAGTCTCAGTGTCTGGGCTGCTGTGTGTGTGTGGTGTGTGTGTGTGTGCATATATATAAGTCTCAGTGTCTGTGCTGTGGTGTGTGTGTGTGTGTGTGTGCGTGTGCATATATATAAGTCTCAGTGTCTGGGCTGTGGTGTGTGTGTGTGTGTGCAGAAATAAGTCTCAGTGTCTATGCTGTGGTGTGTGTGTGCAGAAATAAGTCTCAGTGTCTGGGCTGCTATGTGTGTGTGGTGTGTGTGTGTGTGCATATATATAAGTCTCAGTGTCTGTGCTGTGGTGTGTGTGTGTGTGTGTGTGTGCGTGTGCATATATATAAGTCTCAGTGTCTGGGCTGTGGTGTGTGTGTGTGTGTGCTGAAATAAGTCTCAGTGTCTGGGCTGCTGTGTGTGTGTGGTGTGTGTGTGTGTGCATATATATAAGTCTCAGTGGCTGGGCTGTGGTGTGTGTGTGTGTGTACATATATAATTCTCAGTGTCTGGGCTGTGGTGTGTGTGTGTGTGTGTGTGTGTGTGCATATATATAAGTCTCAGTGTCTGGGCTGTGGTGTCTGTGTGTGTGCATATATATAAGTCTCAGTGTCTGGGCTGTGGTGTGTGTGTGTGTGTGTGCAGAAATAAATCTCAGTGTCTATGCTGTGGTGTGTGTGTGGTGTGTGTGTGTGTGTGTGTGTGCATATATATAAGTCTCAGTGTCTGGGCAGTGGTGTGTGTGTGTGTGTGTGTGTGTGCATATATATAAGTCTCAGTGTCTGGGCTGTGATGTGCGTGTGTGTGTGCATATATATAAGTCTCAGTGTCTGGGCTGTGGTGTGTGTGTGTGTGTGTGTGCATATATATAAGTCTCAGTGTCTGGGCTGTGGTGACTGTGTGTGTGCATATATCTCAGTCTCAGTGTCTGGGCTGCTGTGGTGTGTGTGTGTGTTTGTGTGTGTGTGCATATATATAAGTCTCAGTGTCTGGGCTGTGGTGTGTGTGTGTGTGTGTGTGTGTGTGTGCATATATATAAGTCTCAGTGTCTGGGCTGCTGTGTGTGTGTGTGTGCATATATATAAGTCTCAGTGTCTGGGCTGTGGTGTCTGTGTGTGTGTGTGTGTGTGCAAATATATAAGTCTCAGTGTCTGGGCTGTGGTGTGTGTGTGTGTGTGCAGAAATAAGTCTCAGTGTCTATGCTGT